>NW_022436969.1:2117047-2306417 GCF_009761245.1 Sapajus apella | reverse complement strand
AGAGAGGAAGGAAGGAAGGGAGGGAAGCAGAAATGAAGAGAAGGAAGGAAAAAGAGAGAGAAAGAAAGGAGAGAAAGAAAGGGAAATGAAAGAAAGAAGGGAAAGAAAGAAAAAGAAAAAAGAAAGAAAGGAAGGAAATAAAGAGGGAGGGAGGGAGAAAGGTAGGAAGGAAGAAAGAAAGAATGATGGCTCAAAGGAAAAGAGGAAGGAAGGAAGGCAAAAGCCCATTGACCACAAGGCTTATTTTGCATATTTTTATATACCTTTGAGCAAAATATCAGTAGGAACATTGGGAATAATGATTAACCAAAAGGACTGTATGAGAATTATATAGATAATCTGACAAACTCTCTCCTTGAGATTAGAAATTCTGATATTACTGTATATAAAATCTATAATTCAAAATCTAATGTATTCATAGCATTTCACCTACATCCTCTTCCAGTGCAAAATTCAGGGAGTTTTTCAATCGTTTCCAGCTCTTGCTATCATACATATCCTGAGGGAAGCTGTAGGTTAAAATTGTCTTTAAGCCATTATGGTTTCAGAGGAAGCTTATTCCCAAAGCATGTTATAAAACTATTAAATATTGTCTTAATTTTTCATGTTTACTATACAAATGGATGGGATAAAGCAGTAGCACCTATGTGGTAAAACCAATAGAGGTTTTCCTATGGGAGGGACCCCATACACAGCGGGGCAATACTGACTAGACCCAATTGTGTCCTAGATGTTTTTTAAAATGTCAGTTTACTTTTTTCTCTTCTTTATAACAGGACCTGATTTCTGGGAAGGGGCTTACTATAATTGATAATCCTATAAAAAATCTTCAGTAATGATTGGTGGCTACTCAGGCCATGCTTTTGTTCATTAATAATAGGTATTCTCAGGACTACTTTGGGACACATCAACTAGAAAGAAGTTACACCAAATAGTATCCATTACAGTCAGAAGCTACTGATGGTCATGTTTTAGGACCAGACGGAACTTAGTCTTCTTAAACTGCCACACAGAGTCACTAACTTCTTGTATAAATATTTAATACTTTATATCCTTCAGCTTTACAAACCTGTTGCCAAAGTATGTCTTTCTAGGTAAATGCTCAGCATTATCCTGATCCCATTCACCTCTTTTGGAGGTATGAGCATGCTGGCTCAGAGGGATGCCACCAGAATTTCATGTGCTTTGTCAAAGCTGTTGGCTTTATTCAGTATGAGTTTCTGGAGTATGCAAGTCTGGCTGCCTGACAGTGTTTTGTCCTCTCACTCCCATACCGGTGATCGCTCTATTCACACTACCAGCAGGGCCATCGTATCTCATCAGTAGCGAGGGACAAGTGTTACAGTAATACTTCATTTTATAGGAATCACTTTTCTGGTAGCTCAGGAACATTCTTAATTATGGTCAACACATGTTCTGCTTTGGCAAGACTTCATTTCACAGAGAAGTAGAATAGAAAGTTGAAATTGTATTTGAAAATTAAAATTATTAACTTATGGGTCATTTATAGTCTTTCGAAAGAGGCAAAGCTTGCAGCAGTATGCAAATGACAACAGCCTTCTGTATTATGAAACCATCCATCACTACTAAAAGCAATCTAAAAATATTTTACTTCAAAATTACATTTCCGGCCAATGTCTCACAACCAAAATTCCCAGGATCCTTTTCATCTTTTCTTCTACCTATGCAGCAGATAGGACAAATGGTTTTGCTAACCCCAGGTTCACTTTGACTCTAAGTAATTTAAACGAAATGCTGTGAGTAATTGGTAAAAACAAATCCCCATCAGAAGAACTTACACTAGTTCCTTGGAAGAAGTTTGTCACTTTTATTTGATGTTATAAGAATATATACCCGACAACTACACTATCAAAATGTCACTGGTAGTATCAGCTTAATTAAGGTAGTGTCAGCTTTTCTCTAGTTTGCACAGCGAATGTCTCAGTCTTTTATAATCAAATGGGCCAGCAAATTGGTGTTTCGTGTACTAACCTCAGTTTGTTTTCTTTTCCTAAAATGTGACTTAAATTGTTAAAACCATTCTTTAGTCATTTGATGTTAAAATAGATGGGTATATATTTTGTGTTTAAAATAAATGGGTATATATTTTGTGTTTAAAATAGATGGGTATATACTTTGTGTTTCTTTCTGTATATTTCAGTCACTTAATACCAGATGGTCTTCTAGTCCTACTCTATATATATTCAGGAACAGTTAAAATAAAACTAGCGGATATTTTGCAATTGGATTGACTAACCTATTAAATACATATAAAAGATACCAGACTTTTGGGGCACAATAAATTTTGCAGAGGGCTCTGTTTCTTTTGACAAATAAAAGGCTTATAAGTTCCGATGTATGAAATATAATAATGTTTTTAGGATGAAAATGGTTCTGTCTGGCATGTAACTGTATCATTTTTATGAACTGCAATTACATAAAATCAATGAATGTTTTATATATGTATAGTGTAACTCATTACAGGCAGCAGAAAGTATGGAAAGAATACAGTGTAGAAAAAGCGTTCAATTGTAAAGTCAAAATCTGTGCTCAGCAATGATTCAGTTATATTACACACAGAACACTATTGATGCTGGAAAGAAAACATCTGTTATTTCTATAAGGCCTTGAAAGAAATAAACGCTTCACCCCAAAATATGGCTCCCTGATATAGTGAGTATTTCAAATTAAAAACTCATAGAGATTAACAAGCACTGGAAGGGACTTTCCCCTGTATATATAAAGATAGAACTGACCCGCCATGGAGAACTGTTGATCCTTTTCCCCTCAGAATGTGACTGAGATTGGGCTCCGGGTAGTGGGGGAGGCTCAGCTCCCTGATAGGATTTGTTCTTCCAGGCTCTTGGCCCCTTACTCACCCCAAAATGGGAGGGAGGACCCCGCTGGGTGTGATGAGCTCATTTAAGTAAGTATTGGACCCCAAAGAGTTTTACAGAAAGTTATTTATTTAGGCAGAGAGAGAGAAAAATGAGAAAGAAAAGCAGTTCCCATGATGTCATGGAGGGGATCCAGAAATGGAGTCTGCACTGATGTGGGAGAAGGGGACTTTTAACCTGGAAGATATTCCCTCCCCATTCAAGTTTTCTGTCTTATGAAAGGAGTTCTTTTAAACTTCTACCAGAGTGTTTGATCTTTCTACCTTCCCACATGCCTGAAAGTTAAACAAAGACCTCTATGCTCCTGGATGGAGAAGTGGGTGAAGGTATGGCACTGGGAAGCTTCTGCCTTTGAAACTCCGCCCCCTTGTGGACCCGGGAAGAGAATACATTCCCTCATGACCACAGCTTAAGTGACACTTTTTCAAGATAATGACTGTCTGCAAAGATCACTTCAATTCCAAGAACTATTTACAAGTTAATTTCTGTTCCCTGATCCAATCATTCTCCCTAATAATCATTAATAGAATACCTATTATATTAGGTATTCTATAGAATACCTCTTAATAGAATACATCTTCTCTTCCCTTCCATAATATCTGTTTTACTGTTATAGTAGGTAGTCAGACATGTGCAGGACAAGAGAGTGTTAAATGAAGATACTCCTAAACAGGCTTTGTGTGAGCAACATGGCTGCTTATTCACCCGGGTGTGGGTGGGCTGAGTCCAAAAAAGAGAGTCAGTAGAGGGCCATGGGATAGGAGTTGGTTTTACAGGTTTGGGGTAGGCAGTATAAAGTTACAGAAGTTACAGTTTAGTGCTGTTTTGAAAGCTGCTGGGGGTGTCATAGGGTCTGGAGTCATAAGGTTGACCAAGGTCACTTACAAAGTCCAATTGCCTTGTCAGTTAAGGAACAATAGAAGAATGTCTCAAGTTAATTAGACACCACAGGGATTGATCATTCTGCCTTTTTTCATGGTCTACCAGTTACTTTAGATTTTCTAATTCTAGGAGGCCATTCAGAGGTGTACATGTGGGTCACAGGGTTTGCCTTGGCTCGACTTGGGGTATGGTCTATGGTGCAGCCAGTTTAAAGCACCTTGCAGAGAGGACCCCTCCTTACTGCACCAGGAATGTCAACCAATCTTCAGGTGATGGTGAGGCAGTTGTTAACAATTTTTCTCAAATAATAATTAGCCACAGCCAGTGCCATGGAAAGGCAGTCTCCCAATAGATGGAAAAACTTGAAGCCGGTGATCAGTACCTTCTTAATAAGGTCTTAGGAGTTGGCGAGTGGGCTCACATATGTCCATTAAAAAGGAAAATGACAGAGTATAACTGGTCTAATGACCTTGTAGGACACTCAATTGGTAAGGGAAGAATGCCTCCAATGAAGATGTGCACAATTTTGGTAATCACACGGGATATGCAGCCCCTCTCAAGTGCTGGCAGGCTATGGTGCATGCAGACAGCCCATGCCAAAGAAAGAATCAGGGGAGATGGGACACAACACCCCAGAATTATGCCAACATACAAAACCCTAGTCTAAGATCAAACCCTGCATTTGATCTCTCTTGCCTGCTTGGCCCTCTTTCTAGTATACTTTACTTCCTTCCATGCCTGCTGTAAGGCTTTTTAATAAGCTTTCGCTTCTGCTCTAAAACTTGCCTTGATCTCTCATTCTGCCTTATGCCCCTCAGATGATTCCTTTGTTCCTAAGGAGGAAAGAATTGAGATTTCTGTAGACCTGTACAGATTTGCCACTGCTAACATACTTTGGTGCCACATGACTCAGGTATGTTCCACTGCTAACATTACCAGGATCCAAGGTTCCATTCCTCTTATAACTTCTAGATGGTATACAAGCTTCTGCACTTCATTGAGAGATTGGGTCTTCATTCTGAAGACTTCTATATATACACGTTAAATAAATCTATATGGCGTTTTTTCTATTAGTCAATCAACTTCAAGTCAGTGATTTTTCAGCAAATCTTTAGAGGCCAAGGCCCTCTACTGTAGACAATTGTAGATAGATTGTATAGATAGAGGCATAGGTAAGGTATAGATAGATATAGATATAGAGCAGATAAATAACTTTCTACTCAAAGTATAACAATTTATTAGCAGACACAGGAATAATTAATTTTTTTCTAGCCGAAATCCTTTGTTGTGTGCATTTGAGTAAGACACTTTTATGTTTTCTGATTCACAAAATGTGAATGTTGGATAAGAAGACAATTAGACACATGTCACATGGAATTCTCAAGGAAGCAGTTCTCCCTAGTACCCATGTACTCAGTACTCAGAGCCATGAGCATACAGGCATAAACCACTCCACAAGTCAGTCAATATTGCCAATCATACATAATAGTATACTTAATTAATATGTAAATGTAATAGATGGAAATTGTACACCAGACAGTAACTTTTAACAACAAGAGAAAAGGAGATAGGAAAACGAATTTATGAATCAGTCCAAGAAGAGTGACGGAGACAAGAAGTGTATCCAGGCCAGATCCAGACAATCATCAACGTGTTGCCAGGAAGAGTCCTTGATTTGAGCAGAGGACTCAGAAGCAGATTCTGTGTGCACGATCGGGTCTGTCAAGGTGTCTTTGTTTCTAGGAGGCTCTGGTCAGGTTCTGGTCAAATGAGGCAGTAGGTCAGCTATATCCTCCTTTACTCTCCACTCCCTTCCCATCACTTCCCCTCACCACAGTAACTGAATGCTCCCCCATTAATCTGCTCCCCACACTGCTCCCCTATTAATCTGTCCCCCAACCTTATCTCCTTAACACTCAGGCAGCCTCTCTAAGCCCACCTCAAGCAAATGGGGCAAGGTGCTCAGGACAGGCTGGCCTCCTCCATATGCTTTCCAGGAGGAAGGGCCCTAGCAGCGCCCACCAGTGCTGTGGTGAATCTGCCCTCCCAGAATGTTGCAGTGGTGACCTGGCTGCCTGTCAGAGGTAGGTTTCTGTCCCAACATGGAGTATTTACATTTTCCAAGGAACTTGGTGTTTCTCCAATGCATGGATGGCATTTTTTCATTCCTTGTGAAAAATAATCTAAATTTTATGTTATTTTTATAATTCACTCTTACCATTTTTCCCTTAATCAATATATTGATTAATTCTATTGTGTTGGAGGTTTTTAAAAATACTGAGATTGTATGTACTTTTCCAGTGTGTTTTTATATATAATTTATTCATAGTAATGTGTTGCATGTAGCTCTAATACATTCATTTTCATTCTTATTTAAAATTCAATTATGTGAATATATAAGATTTTAAAAAATGAACCAATTAATCAAATGCCATTTAGGTTTTTGTTGTTGTTGTGAAGAACAGTGCTGCTATAAACATTCTTGTTCAAGTCTGCTCATGCAACAGTGTATAAATTGAGGACTGAAAACTGGATTATAAAGATGTAAATATTTAAAATCACAAAGATATTACTCCATATAAACATATTCCCAATATGTTTATTCCCAATATGCCGTTACTCCATATAAACATATTCCCAACTTGCATGCCTCCCCATCCCCAATCTTCTACTTAGTCTTTTTTTTTTTACACTCTGTGAATTAGATATTATCATTGCTCATATTTTATATAGACTAACTGCACAAAAATACATCTCTGTTTCCTTGATCTATATTATATTTTTGGGAAATAAATTTGTTTTTTAAAAGTATGTCTAACAGAAGCTTTCTCAGCGTAAGTTCTATGGTAATAAGTGGAGTTTTTGAAGGAAAATGTTTATTTTGCCTTTGTTCTTGAAATAGGTTTTTTGTTACAATTTAAGTATGACAGTTATTTTCTGCTCAAATTTTGAAAAAAAAATACATTACTAAATTCTGGCTTGCTTTCTTGCAACTGGAAGTGGTGCTAATCTAGTTGTCGCTTTTTTAATAGGTAATCTTTTATTTGACTTTCTAGTCATCAGTTTCTCTGCAGTGTGTGTATGTGAGAATTTTATTTTATTTTATTCTGCATTGTATAAATTATACTTTCTACCTCTGTAGCTTCATGATTTTTTTTAAACTGGTCATTGGAATCAGTTTTAGTTAATAATCTGTCATTATTTATTTAAATAGTACTATTTCTCATTCACTCGTTGTTTTCTCCATGACTCTGATTAAATATGAGGTAAAATTTCTAACTTAATTATTAATATTTTTAACCTTATTTTAAAATTTTTTATCTTATCTTTTGAGGCTCCACTTTGAGTAATTTCTTTTAATAATACTCTGGGTTCTTCTTGTTTAGCTGCTTCTAAATTTTTATTTAGCTCAAGCATTGAATTTTTAATTTAATAGGTTTTAATTACCAAGAGTTTCATTTTAGTTATTTTTCAAATCTTGTTAATCTTTTCAGAAAGTGTGTTCATGATTACTTACTTTTTATGCCATTAAATAATTACCTTGAACATTTTCTAAACATTTATTTTATTGTCTTAAGTTTGGGGGGATTGTATTAGGGTTCTCCAGAGAAACAGAAACAATAGGAGATAGGTAGATAGATAGAGACCTACATATAGATAGATAGATAGATAGATAGAGATCTGATATAGAAAAGGCAGATAGATAGATAGACCTCTATCTCTATCAGTTGATTGATTTATCTATCATTTGATCTACTTTTTTTTTGGACTTCCACACTGTGTATGTAGTCCAGTTTGATAGGGTCCCATAGGTTCCTTAGGTTCTGTTAGTTTTTTTTAAATTTTTTTAAAAAAACTTCTGTTCCTCAGAATTGATTATTTTCATTTTTCTATCTTTACATTGGCTGTTTCATCATTCCGGCTGTTCAAATATTTCTAGTGAATTTTTAATTTTAGCAATTAATATTTTTGCTTCCATGAATACTCTGGTTTCTTTTTAAGTTTTTCTTACATTATTATTATTGATATTTGCATTCTTTTCGTATATCATTTTTATGACTTTCCCATGTCTTTCATTCTTATTATTTATTATTTTTTTAGCATTTTATAACAGTTGTTTTAAAGTCTTTGTCTAGTAGATCTGCCATCAAATCTTTCTTAGGGAGAGTCTGTTCATTTTTATTTTCTTTTGAATAGATCATACTTTAATTTTTTTTTTTTTGTATTCTTTGTGATTTTTTTTTAAACTGGTCATTGGAATCAGTAAGTGTGGTAATTCTAGAATTAGCTTATCCTCTTTCCTAGGGTTTGGTGAGTTTTCTGCTTGTTTTTTTTTTTCTTTTTTAAAAAAAATTTAATTGCTATAGGTTTTTTCTGTGCTGAAGATCAGCCTGAGATGTAAACTAAGGTCTTCTTAGGTCTTTTCTGAGACTGTACCTTCTCTTAAAAACACATAATGACTTTCTAATTTTCCATATATATTTTTGTGCTTTCTAATGTCCTACTTTTCAATGTCTGACTCCCAAAAAGGGAAAACTAGAAACATGAAGGGGAAAAATAAAAAGATCTCAGCTCTTCAAATCTCTTGGATGTCACTTAGCTTGATGGACCTGATTGACCTTGAATTAGGGGGAGGTGCTTGCATCAATGCAACACAATGGCTATCACCTCTTTTTCTTCACCTCTTCTATCTAATGTGGCAATTGGTGGTCAAAGCATAAATTCCTGATATTCAGCAGATAGAGTCGTTTTTGCTAGCTGTATACAAACTGTTCCAGGAATACACAACTTCCTACCTTAAGGCTGGGAGCTAGGGAGTGGTTAGCAGCAACTGTGCTAAAGGAGAAATTGACTAAAATTAACCTCAATTTACCATCTAAGCCTTCCCTGAAATTTGCAAACACTCAACAGATTCCAGAGTTCCAAAATAGTTACATCAGACAGATTATCCCAGTGCAATTGTTGTCTGTGGGGAGACAGGTTTCTGGTGCTTCCTACTTTGCCATTTTCCCAGAATTCTCTTTCTGTATTGTCTTTAAAAATTATATCATAAATAGTTTATTTTTGAACATAAAATATAGTTTAAATTTATTTTAATAAAATTGTAGTGCATTTACTCTCTGCCTTATTCCACAAATAGGTTTTCTATTATTGATTGAAAATCAATTTGGATTGCCTATTATGTAGTAAGTTTTTCGTTTTTAAGAAATCAAAATACCTCGTCTTATTAATTGTGACATTTCCTAACACTTTTAAGTTTAGTGTTGAGCCATACTGTACTTCAAACTCCATTGTCTTCTGGCTTTATCAAGTCTTTAATTTTATATTTACTTGCTGAATATAATTTTTAAAATATGTAATGTTTATGACAGGCAAAAGAAAATCTGAGTGTCTTTATCTAAAATAATTAATATATTGTCTTAACACCATGTATTGAATAATATTTTACTCTCCATTAATTTGTAATGTTTTGTTTTGTAAATATCTTGCCTATTTTAATCTCTCCCATCTGTTTATCTCTTTATTGTATGCCGTTAGCACAGTTTATTTTTTCTGTTTTAGTACATTATAGTTCACTCATTATATCCTAGTTGCTTAAGATAAAAATTGGGAATCATTTTGACATTTTGAAATTTTATCTTTTTCTCATTTTTATTTTATGTGTCCCTACTATTGACACTATTTTCATAGCCTCAACAAATCACAGTTATAAATCACCATCATTTCTTGTCTGTTTCCTAGCAATACCCTACTAACTTTTTTTAGCTTCAAATTTTGTTTCTCTATTATGTTCTCTATAGGCTGTCAGAAGCATATCTTCAAGACACAAATCAAAACATGTTGCATCCTTGTTTAAAATGCTTTCAGTTTCTTATTGCTTTGCTACTTTGCACTGCAAATGACAAAATGTGTTTTCTATGCCCATATCTTGTCTTATTAAATGGTTTCCCTGTAGTTACTTCTACTTTTTCTTTACTAGGTTGATTATATTTATTTATGAATAAAAATATTGAAGGAAGACCATATATGAATATATTTATTACTATACTATCAATCAATGAATGTACTGACCCTATTAAGCACTGTGCTAGTGAGTGGTATTGGAAATTTGAACAAAACTCGTCCTTGATTTCAAGTAGGTAACAATCAAAAGAATGACATCTAAAATAAATAAGCACAACAAATGTTATAATAGAAATGATAGCAATTCAGTATGAAGCAATGGGAACACAAGAGAAAAGTTGATGCATTCCCTGTAAGAGATCATTCAGTAGGAAATTCCTAAAAAATAAGTAAGTTTTTTCCAGGCAAAAGAAGGTTTTTCCTGTCAAAGAAAGCCACAGGAACAAAGAGAGTTTAGTTTGAGTATAGGTAGGGAGAAAAACAAGACGTTTTCTTCCATTCAACAATTCTACAAATTTTTAAAGCATGTATTATGTGTCAGGTATTAGTATATGCACTGGGTATGAAGGAGAGAATTAAACAGCTGTGATTCCAGTCCACATGAAGCCTGCCAAATTATAAGAGAAGAGAAAAGAAGCATGGCTTTCATCCTGTAAACAATAGTGTTATCTTTGAAATGTCTTATTCTAGGGAATAAAATAAAACATGTTTGCAATTTATAAAGACCAACCCAGATGTTTTGGAGAAGAGAGGCTGAAAGGTTGGACATTGAGACACCAAATTGTTACTAACTGGTCTAACAAAGCATTACTAGTCCAAGTAATTGTTTTTCTACTTGTATTTGTTTATAATTAGTGTTTTCCTTTTGTCCTTGAAAATCATTAAAGGTAGTAAATTATCATAGCCAATAAATCAGTCAGGTAACAGATGGTTAATGGTCAGAGAAATTCAAGCACTTGCATTTCAAGTGGCTTAAGCATATTTTTTTTTTACATATTGAAAAATATTTAGTTAATGAAATCTATACATTTTTAAAAATGCAAGACCTGTGAAACAACAACCAAACTCACAGTTCTTTTTTATTTCCTGTCTTGCAGTCAGAAGACAGATAGTGCTTTGTTGTTTTAGTTTCTTAATTCAATGGTCTTCAGTTACTGTGCATTGAGTCACATGCGAGACTCCAAATTCTTTTTGTTAGAATAAATCTGCTTTGAATATTCTTCAAAGAGGTGGCATTATAAAACTTGTAGTGACTTTTTTCCTTCTATTTGTGCAGCAGGTTTTAACTATTTTATGTTTGTTTATAAATGCTGTGAACAGCTAAGGTTTTCTAAAAGTTCATACATATTAATAACAGTGAAGTTGTTTTATCACCTTAGTAACAAGTAAATCTTTATTCAATGGTACTTTACATATTTGGCTCATTTTTGGTGTCTGGTTTTGGCTTATTAATACAGTGTGTTGAATACACATGAAAGGAGTAACAGACCATATTTGTTTTAATGACACACATAATAGGCGGATCACGAAAATAGTGGTAAAATTTCAATCCCAGTATTTATAGGTCACTTGTCACAAACTACAATGTCATGGCTCTTTTAAGCCAAGGGGGAAAAAAAAGCAGCCTGAAATGCAGTCATATTTTTCAGATGTTTCTACAATAGCCATCTCTCTGGGCAACAGAATTTCTGAGGCTGTTCAAAACATAGCAATTTGTCAACAATTTGAAAATAGGTTTGTGACAAGATGTATTTATTTGACAATATAATGTAATAATAGACATACAGTAGGATGAGGATTGTAAAATAAATTATCACTGGTAAGTGTCTTTCCCTGAAATTAATTTCAGATGTGTATGGAGAGAAATTCTGATGGATGAAATGATTATGGGTGTGTAGATGGACAAAATACATGGTATTACTACTGTCCTATATCTTCCTCATACAGTTACAGAATCCAAATTAAATGGTGCTTACAAAATAGAAGAGTTTTATTCATTTCCCTTTCAATGGAAAACACAATTACAATGTGAAATTTTAAACATTTTAGTATGATATGCCAGTGAATTGAAAGAGACTGCAAATTTGGAAGTACATTAAGTCAACAAGGCAAAGGTTTTTACTGTTCTACCTCAGATATTTTCACTGTTACTTCACTTTATGCCCCTGAGTACCACAATATTATCAATATACATGCAAATATGTGTAATGATTGCCATACCTATAGAATCTAAAAATGGCCAGTAAGATTAAAATAAGCATTACATATGTATAATATTATTTAATAACATGTGCTGTTTTTAATACATGTATGTTAATTTATATACTTTTATTATAATTTTCTAATAAAATTATATAGTCCATTGGCATAATATCAAAGCAAAATGTATTAGAAACCCCTCAGAAGTATGAATTTCAAAATGCACTCAAATAAAACCTAACCAGATAATCGAGGGTTAACTTGCATTAGATATTGTTCTAAGTTTGGAGAAATAGACATAAAATGTCCCTGCTGCTTGGTGATACCAGATAAACTTAACCTTTGAATTAAAAAAAAATTATTATTTTTTATTTGGGAGAGAAGGTCTTACTCTGTCACCCACACTAGAGTGCAGTGGAGATTCATAGCTCACTGCAGCCTTGCCAACTCCTAGGCTCAAGCGATCCTCCCACCAAGGCCTCCCAAATAGTTGGAATTACAGGTCTGTGCCAACATGCCAGCCTAATTTCTAAATTTTATTTTATTGTCTCCAGGCTGGAGTGCAGTGGCATGATCTCGGCTCACTGCAGCCTCTGCCTCCCAGAATTCAAGCAATTCTCCTGCCTTAGACTCCTGAGTAGCTGGGACTACAGGTGCATGCCACCACACCTAGCTAATGTTTGTATTTTTAGTAGAGACTGGGTTTCACCATGTTGGCCAGGATGATCTCAATCTTTTGACCTCATGATCCACCTGCCTTGGCCTCCCAAAGTGCTGAGATTACAGACGTGAGGCACCATGCCTGGCCTATTTTTTTTGTAGAGATGGGGTTTTGCTTTGTTGCCCAGGCTGGTCTTGAACCCCTGGCCTTAAACAATTCTCCCACCTTGGCCTCCCAAAATGTTGGGATACAGTCATGGGCCACAGCATCCAGCTAAACTTTTACAAGATTTATTGAGATAATTTTAGATTCACTTATGGTTACAAAAATATATGGACGTCTATTGTACAGTTTACCTAGATTCTTCTAATTGTAACATCTTACAAAAGTATAATTCAGTATTGCAATCAAGATATTGACATCGATGCAATCCATTGATCTTATTTAGAATTTTCCAGTTTTAATTGTGCTCAGATGTGCTCATATGCATGTGTATTCAGTTTAATACAATTTTAATCACATGTATATGTTTGTGTATTCACTGCTGTAGTCAAAACCATACAGTCTTGATTAATATAGCTATGTAGTAAGCCTAGTAGTAAGATTCTTTCTGCTGTATTCCTTTTTTTTTTTTACATGTGACCTTGCCGAAACAAGTTCTCAAAAAATTGGATAAAGACTCAGAATTGTTCCTCTCCATGGAAATCTTAAGGAAAAGGCGAAAGATTTATGTGATCTGAAGAGAAACCAGAGTATCTGCTGTATTCTTATTTGTCAAGATTACTTTTTTAGCTATTTTATGACCAGTGTCTTACGTATTAATTGTAGAATTAGTTTGTCTATGTCTAATAAATGCCTTCTTGGGATTTTGATAGGAATTTCACTAAACAGATTAAGTTTGGGAAAACTGACATATGTACAATGTTGAGTCTTCCAAATTCTGGATACTCTATACTTCCACTTATTTAGGTCTTTGATTTTTAATAAGCATTTTGTAATTTTCAAAATATAAACACCCTACATGTTTAATTAAGTGTATACCTATGTATCTACATGTTAGTGTATAGAAATGTGACTGATTGTTGTGTGCTGATTTCTCTTCTATAACCTTTCTGAACTCTTTTATTACTTCTAGGAGATGTATTGATGTTTATTGATCCTTTAAGATTTTCATTCAGAGTCATATCATCTATTAATATGAACAATTTTATTTTTTCTTTCCAATCTTTAATAACTTTAATATCTTTGACTTGTGGTTTATTATTCACTTACATGTAATATGCTGTATTTTAGTCTATAGATACAATGTATGTATGTTTAAAAGAAGTATTTCTAGGCAATACTTGAAAATATGCACTATTTTTATGGCTTCCATTAAAGTAGACTTAATCAAGGTTATTTTGATACAATTTTTTACTTATAAAATATATTTTATATAATACGTTAAAAAATATTGAAAAAAGAACATACAAAATACTTGTACTTTTATCATGAAGGTTTAATGAATACTAGCCTTTAATTAAATGTTGAAATGAAAGAATAACATTCAAAGGAATGTTTTTAAAACTAGTGAAATGATGAGGCTGGACATTTTTCATGAGTTGGTTAACATTTTTATTTTCTGCTTTGTAAATTATCTGCTCTTACCTTTCATTCAATTTTATACTAAAGGCTTAAGTTTTGAGAGGGAGTTGTAAAATTGTCTTTCTTTTCTTCACAAAGCATTAAGAGAGGAAGTACAGAAACAAAAAAGAAAAGAAAGGGAGGAAAATCCAAAAGTTTCAACTATTTTAAAGGTATTTTGGGGTGATCCGAGCTATTCTGAGAAACAATGCTGTCTCCTTTTATCTTGGAAATCTTTTAATACTGCTGATTACCTCTAGGAATATTTTCTTTTAGATACATGTCACCAGGCAGATTTTTTTTTTTTTTTGTCATAAAGAGATGTTGAACTAGAAATTGCTACCTAAAGTATTTTTCTTTATATCAATGTTAGGGACAAACATGCACTGATTGCTTACTATATGCCACTATATATGTTTTAATATAACATTATCAGTCTAAAGCAAACTAGCTATTTTGAGAGTATTATTAGTTTTCCATGGATTCATAAATGAGTTTTATATAATAATGTTTTTCCAGAAATAAAAATATAATTTTAACATATTTCTAGGGAGTTAAGGTTTTTTAACTCTTACCCAATATGTTCCACCAGGTTTAATTTTTCCATCACATTAATTCTATATTAGGGGCTGAGGGAATGCTGCTTTGTGAAAAAAAAATCCATAAAATTATCACCTTATAATACCTATGTTGTATATTACACATATTCACACAAATGATTTTTATAGTTTAAGCACCATAAATTTAGCTACAATATTCAGTAGAAGGTATTTTCCTTATAGATCTATTTATACAAGTATCTGTAGGTTCCTTTGGTAAAAGTATCACAGAGACTACTTAAAATTACCAAACTGATAATATTACTTTTATTGGCTGTGCATTTATCTTTTGGTAAACATATGTAGTATGACACTATACATTTCTAGTATACTTTACCAGGGAATTGACAACTCTTTTCCAGATAAACAGATAGATGCTAAATTTCATTCAGTAAGGATACTAAAGGCAGCTCAATGGTGCATTAATTCAAACACAGAATGGTACCATTAGGGAATGAAAATGTTTTCTCAATCTTTTCTTTTTCTTTTTTTCACATACAAAATCTGTCTCTGTCACCCAGGCTGGAGTGCAGTGGTGCCATCACAGCTCACTGCAGCCTCAAACTTTTGCGTTCAATAAATCTGCCCACCTCAGACTCTTGAGTAGCTAGAATTACATGCACCAGATACCATATCTGGTTAACTTTTAATTTTTTCATAGAGATAGGGTCTGACTTTGTTGACAAGACTGGTCTCAAACTCCTGACTTCAAGCCATTCTCTTGCTTCAGCTTCTAAATGTGCTGAGATTATAAGCTTGAGCCTTGCCATTTGGCTTTTAATATTTTTATTTTTGAAGTTGATGACTACTTCTCTACATGGCTGCAGAGTGCTATAGTAATTCCAGGTCTACGAATATATATATATATATATATATATATATATATATATATATATATATTTAAAGGCTTACAAATAAAATTGGTGGAATAGATGACATCAGTATGAAATATGCAAAGGAAACAGTAAAAGAAAAAAAAGGTAACATAAAACATAACTGAGCATTCGTGATCATTGGAACAATATCAAACAGTCTAACACATGTATAATTAGATTCCCAGATATAAAGATGAAAGAACATGGGTAGAATAAATATTTAAAGAGATAAATGCCAGAATTTTCTAAAATTGACTAATGACACCAACTTAGATATGCATGAACTTCAGCCATCCAAAATAAGGATGAGGACGGAAAGAGCACTCCTAGACAGCCATTGTCAAACCGAACATAAAGAATGAAGATGCCAAAATGAAAGTAGCTAGAAAACAACTTACAAAGGAATACAAGATGGGCATGACAACAATGACAATTAGCTGCTCTATATATTATAATGATGCTAAAAGAAGTTTGCACAGGATAAGATATATTAAAAATCATAGCAGTTTGGAGAAAAGATTCAGGATTTCCATAACTATAACTTTTTAAGTAACTGTCGTTGTCTCTATAACACCATGATTTGTTTTATTTAATTTAATTGGGTTGTATTTTAGGTTAAACATTCATTCGAGTTTCTGCATACCATACCTAAACTGTTTTGAACAAGTAATTTAACCTCTATGAAGTTTAATTTTAGTCTATAGAGGGAATTTGTGAAAGTTTAAATGAAAAAGATGTATACAAATTACCTATCATAGTTCCTGGATGTCAATAAATTGAAAGCTTATAAAAGTTCATTTTTTATATCTCATATTTTATAATTTGTTCCTTTATGTATTTTAAATTTTTATATGCTTGTAATTTGTATTATTTTATAGATGAGTGAATAGAAAAATACATCCAGTATACACATATAGTGAATATTTTTATATTAACACAGGGAAGTGCATATTACCAAATTAAAAAGTTATATCAAATATGATATCAAAATCATGGCCATTAAGTGTAAAAAAAAAAAAACATTGTATCTAGCTACAGGTTCCAGGCTGGTTTCAATATTACAAAATAATTAGAGATGCAAAAGTAATGAGGGCAGTTTTGTCACATTTACTGTTGACTGTGCCTTTCTGCAATCGTTGTGCTTCAATTAGATAAATGTGAAGAATATCTTTGAAAAAAAAAAAAAAAAAAAGCAAATGAAGCCAAAAGTTCATTGCTTGAACTTGTCTTCAAATACATCATCTGATAACTTATTCCAATTCTATGGTTTAAAACATAAAATTAATAAATTCATCTAACAAACATCTATGAGCTGGCATCTATTCTTAAACCTCTGAATGTCTTAGCTTAATTTTGGCTCCTATTAAAATGACTTTATTTTAAATGAGAAAATCAAACCCACTAAGTATATGTACAATTTGCAATTCAATTCTGAAAAAGTTCTTCACTAAAAATAATTAGGTAGAAATTACCCTTCAAGTGCAAAGCTTGAGTCAGTACTACATAGAAGCTTTAGCTCTATGATCCTTTTGCTACTTCCTCATCACAAACAGATAAAAAAATCTGTCTTAAAATATATGAAAACATGCAAAAATTAATGACTAATATTTATTGAGTATTCCTGCAACCAGCAAATGACAAATTATACTAATAATAAATCAAATTTTAGTCTTAATAATTATACACAGCATGTGCAACAAGTATGCAATGTATTTATTTCATTTATGCAAATATCTTCCTTAGATATTCATATTTTGCATTTCTGTGATTCTACTGAGCCTCTGTTAGTACATATTAGTATAAGATCACATTTTCCTTATTCCTTCCTTCAGGTTTTTTTTTTTTTTTGCTTGTATGGGGTTTGAATGTTCTCTCTTCCTCTTCTGCAGTATGTATTAATGAAAGAATAGTTACAGTAAGTGAAAGTGAGAGATATCTCAGGTCTTCCATAGATCTTTTGTAAAAATGTTCCCTGTTTCTATACTGACTTCATCACCTCTCAGGCACTGACTTCATCTCTCTCTTTTAGGAGCTATTAACTCAAGCATTGCTGTTTGTGGAGAATATCATTATATAGCTAAAGCCATTTCTCATAATTTACATTTTTTATTCATATCCAAGCATATATGGAAAAGTAGATCATCGTCTTATTTTCTGTCCTCACCATTTTCTCATGCAGGGCAGCTAGATCTTGATATGAAAGCCCAAATCAGTTAAACACTAGATATCATTTTTTCTTGCTATCTGTTCTCCCTTTTTACTCTATCACAAATTGAATTGAACCCAGAACATCCAAAAACGAAGACCTTTTTTCTTTCATATTAGCTTGTCTTAGCATGTACAGCAAACAGTAAAAGTCTATTATGTTAGACATTCTTAGCATTAGAATGTTTTATTTGTTTAGGAAATACTCCTCTGGGCACAGTGACGCTGAGTCCTAAATTGTGTCATGTGGAATGGTACATTATATTATGATAGTTTGTTATATGGTTCCACTGTGTCTCACCCGAATCTCTTCTTGAATTGCCACATGTTGTGGGAGGGGTCGAGTGGGAGGTAATTGAATCATGGAGGCAAATCTTTCCCATGCTGCTCTCATGATAGTGAATACATCTCATGAGATCTGACGGTTTTATAAAGAGGAGTTCCCTTGCACAAGTTCTCTCTCTTTGCCTGCTGCCATCCAGGAAGATGTGACTTGTGCCATGATTGTGAGGCTTAGCCACCCACGTGGAACTGTAAATCCATTAAACCTCTTTCTTCTCTAAATTGCCCAGCCTCAGGTATGCCTATATCAGCAGTGAGAAAACAGACTAATACAGTTTGACTTTGGGAGAATTTGGAAAGTGAGTCTCATGAAATATTAGAATTGGGTTGCTTAGTTTTGGAGATGCTAGTTTGGCCATAAAACTGGGCACCCATTAAGGTATATGGATATTAACTTATTTAGGACTATAATTTTTCTATGACTGAGGCTAGGTTTTTCTGTTTTTAGAATTCAGAGTTTGTTGGGTATTCTTAATGGAAAACAATACATATTGTTCACAAATATAATTTTTTTTTGCATTACAAGTGGGTACAATTACAGCTCATAGCAGCCTTGACCTCCTAAGCTTAATCTATCCTCCCACCTCAGGCTCTTGAGTAGCTGGGAATACAGGGCCCCACCACCAAGCCTGGCTAATTACAATTTCTGTAGAGTTAGCTTCTTGTTATGCTGCCCAGGCTGGTCTCAAACTCCTGGACTCCAGCAATCTACATGCCTCAGACTCTTAAAGTGCTGGAATTATAGGTATGAGCCACTACAACTGACCTAAACTTTTTAATCATATATTCACAATAAAATAGGGTAAAATATAAGAAACAATTATCATCTGCTAGGAAATAATATATAAAATTAGGGCATAATTTAAGAAATATTTGGTCTTGGGGTGAATTAATGTGCTGATTAAGGGCTCTGGGTGACAAAGTGTCATGTTTTCTGGTTCCAAGTGTCTACAAAGAAACAATAATATGTGCAAAATAGAAAGCCACATGCCATTATAAAAAGTCTTCCTTGATGGTCAATTGATATTTCTCCTAGAAGTGTATGCACTATCCATGACTGACTATAGGCTCAATAGTCAAAGCAAACAATTGAAGAAAAACAGCCAAAAAACCAGTGGTGAAGAGATGACGAGGCTCCTGTTCTTTTCTCCATACATTAGCCGTGCGTTTGTTCCTTTACCGGCTTTGTATGATCATCCATCCCTCTCTTTTCCCCAAAAGGAAAAGAAAATGCTAATTAGTATCATATTGCAAACAGTGAGTCCTATTTACCCATGGTAGTGGTTGGAGTCGCTGTATGTAAAATGGTAATGCTCTTGTGCATGGTCTTCTTTTCAAATTCTAAAGCAAGTACTGAATGTAATTTAAGGCTTGAGTTTCTTTATTTTTTTTTCTTTCTTTTACTATATATTTTATTGCATTTTAGGTTCTGGGGTACACGTGCAGATCATGCAGGAATGCTGCATAGGTACATACATGGCAATGTGGTTTGCTGCCTCCATACCCCCATCACCTATATCTGGCATTTCTCCCTGTTACCCCCCCCCCACTCCCTATCCCCTGCTGTCCTTTCCCTGGTCCCCCACAATAGACCCCAGTGTATGATACTCCCCTCCCTGTGTCCATGTGTTCTCATTGTTCAACACCCACCTATGAGTGAGAACATGCGGTGTTTGATTTTCTGTTTTTGTGTCAATTTGCTGAGAATGATGGTTTCCAGATTCATCCATGTCCCTATAAAGGACATAAACTCATCGTTTTTTATGGCTGCATAGTATTTATGGTGTATATGTGCCACATTTTCCTTGTCCAGTCTATCATCAATGGGCATTTGGGTTGGTTCCAGGTCTTTGCTATTGTAAACAGTGCCACAATGAACATACATATGCATGTGTCTTTATAATAGAATGATTTATAATCCTTTGGATATATATCCAGTAATGTGATTGCGGGATCAAATGGGATTTCTATTTCTAGGTCCTTGAGGAATTGCCACACTGTCTTCCACAATGGTAGAACTAATTTACATTCCCACCAACGGTGTAAAAGTGTTCCTAACAGAGACTCTAGCTTTCCTAGAATTGACATTAAAGGAATTACTGAGGCAGACCTCCATTACCAAGGCAGTTTGAACTGTACCTCTGGAAATAAAACCTCAATGAAGTTGACACAGCAGCAGGGCAGAGCCCACAGCAGCTCAGCAATGCCTCTGCTGGCAGACTGTGACTAGGCTACCTCCTTGCTGGGCAGGGCATCTCTGAAAAAAGGCAGCAGCATGTCAGGAATTTATAAATAAAGCCCCACCTTCCCAGGACACAGTGCCTAGGAAAAAAGGTGGTTATGAGTTCTGCTGCAGCAGACTTAAATGTATCTGCCCAGCAGCTCTGAAAGGAACAACAGAACTCCCAGCTCAGCCCTTGAGCTCCTATAAGGGATAGGCTGTTTCTTCAAGCAGCTCCCCGACCCCCATATATCCAAAGAGACATCTCATAAAGGAGAGCTCAGGCTGACATCTGGTGGGTACGCTTCTGGGACATAGATAACAAAAGAAGAAACTGGCAGCAACCCTTACTGTTCTGTAGCTGCCACAGGTGATCCTGAGGCAAACAGGGTCTGTAATAGTCCTGCAGCAGAAGGGCCTGGCTGTTAGAAGGAAAACTAAGAAACAGAAAGAAATAACTTCATCATCAACAAAAAGGATGTACACTCAGAGACCCCATCCTAAAGTCACGAACTACAAAGGCCACAGGTAGATAAATCCACAAAGATGGGAAGAAACCAGTGCAAAAGGATTAAAACACCAAAGCCAGAATGCCTATCCTCCTCCAAGGGATCACAACTCCTCACCAGCAAGGGAACAAAGTTGGATGGAAAATGAGTGTGATGAATTGACAGAAACAGGCTTCAGAAGGTGGATAATAACAAACCTCTCTGAGCTAAAAGAACATGTTCTAACTAAGAGCCTTGAAAGAACATTAGACAAAATGCTAATGAGAATAAACAGCTTAGAGAGGAAAGCACAACACGAGAACTTCACGAAGGATATACAAGCTTCAATAGCTAAATCAACCAAGCAGAAGTAAGGATATCAGAGACTGAAGATCAATTCAATGAAATAAAATGAGAAGGCAAGATTAGAAAAAAAAAGAGTGAAATGAAATGAACAAAGCCTCCAAGAAATATGGGATTATATGGAAAGATCTAATCTACATTTGATAGGTGTACCCAAACATGATGGAGAGAATGAATTGAAGCTGGAAAACACTCTTCAGGATATTATCCAGCAGAACTTCCCCTATCTAGCAAGGCAGGCCAACATTCACGTCCAGGAAATACAGAGAGCACCACAAAGATAGTCCTCAAGAAGAGCAACCCTAAGGCACATAATCTTCAGATTCACTGGGGTTGAAATGAAGGAAAAAATGCTACGAGCAGCCAGAGAGAAAGATCAGGTTAGCCACAAAGGGAAGCCCAACAGACTCGCAGTGAATCTCTTGGCAGAAACCCTATAAGCCAGAAGAGAATGTGGGCCAATATTCAACATCCTTAAAGAAAGAACTTTCAACCTAGAATTTCACATCCAGCCAAACTAAGCTTCGTTAGCGAAGGAGAAATTGTTTACAAAGAAACAATTGCTGAAAGATTTCATCACCAACTGGCCTGCCTTACAAGAGCTCCTGAAAGCAGCACTAAACATAGAAAGGAGCAACCAGTACCAGCCACTCCAAATGTACCAAATGGTAAAGACTAGTGACACAATGAAGAAACTGTGTCAACTAATGGGCAAAACAAGCAGCTAGCATCAAAATGACAGGATCAAATTGACACACAACAATATTAATGTTAAATGTAAATGGGCCAAATGTCCCAATTAAAAGACACAGACTGGCAAATTGTATAAAAAGTCAAAACCCATCAATGTGCTGTATTCAGGAAACCCATCTCATTTGCAAGGACAAACATAGGCTCAAAATAAAGGTATGGAGGAAGATTTACCAAGCAAATGGAGAGCAAAAAAAAGCAGGAGTTGCAATCCCATCTCTGATAAAATAGATTTTAACCAACAAAGATCAAAAGAGACAAAGAAGGGCATTACATAATGGTAAAAGGATCAATGCAACAAGAAGAGCTAACTATCCTAAATATATATGCACCCAATACAGGAGCACCCAGGTACATAAAGCAAGTTCTTAACAACCTACAAAGAGACTTAGACTCCCACACAATATTAGTGGGAGACATTAACACTCCACTATCAATATTAGACACATCAATGAGACAGAAAATTAACAAGGATATCCAGGACTTGAACTCAGATGTGGACCAAGCAAACCTAATAGACATCTACAGAACTCTCCACCTCAAATCCACAGAATATATTCTTGTCAACACCACATTATACCTACTCTAAAACTGATCACATAATTGGAAGTAAATCATTCCTCAGCAAATGCAAAAGAACAGAAATCATAACAAACAGTCTCTCGGACCACAGTGCAATCAAATTAGAACTCAGCATTCAGAAACTAACTCAGAAATGCACAACTTCATGGAAACTGAACAACTGACTCTTGAATGATGACTGGATAAACAATGAAATGAAGGCAGAAATAAAGATGTTCTTCAAAACCAACGAGAATGAAGACACAACATACAAGAATCTCTGGGACATATTTAAAGCAATGTCTAGAGGGAAATTTATAGCAATAAATGCCCACATGAGAAGCAAGGAAAGATCTAAAATCTACACCCTATCATCAAAATTGAAAGAGCTAGAGGAGCAAGATCAAAAAAAAAAAAAGAAAAGAAACTCAAAAGCTAGCAGAAGACAAGCTATAACTAAGATCAGAGCAGAAATGAAGGAGACAGAGACACACACACAAAAAAAACCTTCAAAAAAATCAATAAATCCAGGAACTGGCTTTTTGAAAAGATCAACAAAATAGGCCGCTACCAGATTAATGAAAAAGAAAAGAGAGAAGAATCAAATAGATGCAATAAAAAACGATAAAGAGGATATCACCACCAATCCCACAGAAATACAAACTACCATCAGAGATTACTACAAACAACTCTATGCACATAACCAGTAAACCTGGAAGAAATGGATACATTCCTGGACACTTGCACCCTCCCGAGCTTGAACCAGGAAGAAGTTGAAACCCTGAATAGATCAATAACAAGGGCTGAACTTGAGGCAGGAATTAATAGCCTAACAACCAAAAAAAAAAAAAAGTCCAGGTCCAGATGGGTTGACAGATGTGCAAAGAGGAGCTGGTACCATTCCTTCTGAAACTATTCCAAACAATCCAAAAAGAGGGAATCCTTCCCAAATCATTTTATGAGACCAACATCATCCTGATACCAAAACCCAGAAGAGACTGGACAAAAAAGAAAACTTCAGGTCAATATCCATGATGAACATTGATGCAAAAATCTTCAATAAAATACTGGCAAACCAATTGTAACAGCACATTAAAAAGCTTATCCATCACGATCAAGTAGGCTTCATCCGGGGGATGCAAGGCTGGTTCAACATACACAAGTCTATAAACATAATCTGCCACATAAACAGAAGTAAAGATTAAAACCACATGATTATCTCAATAGATGTAGAGAAGGCCTTCAACAAAACTCAACAGCCGTTTATGCTAAAAACTCTCAATAAACTAGGTATTGATGGAACATATTTCAAAAAAATAAAAGCTATTTAGGACAAACCCACAGCCAATATCACACTGAATGGGCAAAAAATGGAAGCATTCCCTTTGAAATCTGGCACTAGACAAGGATACCCTCTCTCACCACTCCTATTCAATATAGTATAGGAAGTTCTAGCCAGAGTATCAGGCAAGAAAAAGAAAAAATGGTTATTCAATTAGGAAAGGAGGAAGTCAAATTGTCTCTATTTGCAGATGACATTATTGTATATTTAAAAGACCCCATTGTCTCAGCCCAAAATCTCCTGAAACTGATAAGCAACTTCAGCAAAGTCTCAGGATACAAAATAAGTGTGCAGAAATCACAAACGTTCCTATACACCAATAAAAGACTAAAAGAGAGCCAAATCAAGAGAGAACTCCCATTCACAATTGCTACAAAGAGAATAAAATACCTAGGAACACAGGTAACAAGGGACGTAAAGGACCTCTTCAAGAACTATGAACCACTGCTCAAGGAAATCAGAGAGGACACAAACAGATGGAGAAACATTCCATGCTCATGGTGAGAAAGAATCAATATTGTGAAAATGGCCATAATGCCCAAGGAAATTTACAGATTCAAAACTATCAAGCTACCAATGACCCTCTCACAGTACAGGAAAAAACCACCTTGGACTTCATATGGAATCAAAAGAGATCCCGCTAAGCCAAGACAATCCTAAGCAAAAAGAACAAACTGGAGGCATCACGCTACCTGACTTTAAACTGTAGTACAAGCCTACAGTAATCAAAACAGCATGGTATTGGTACCAAAACAGAGATATAGACCAGTGGAACAGAACAGAGGCCTCAGAGGCAATGCCACACAACTACAGCCATCTGATCTTTGACAAACCTGACAAAAACAAACAATGAGGAAAGGATTCCCTGTTTAATAAATGGTGTTGGGAAAACAGCCTAGCCATATGCAGAAAGCAGAAACAGGACCCCTTCCTGACACCTTTCACTAAAATTAACTCCAGATGGATTAAAGACTTAAACGTAAGACATAACATCATAAAAATCCTAAAAGAAACCTAGGCAAAACCATTCAGGACATAGGCATAGACAAGGGCTTCATGACTAAAACACCAAAAGTATTGGCAACAAAGGCCAAAATAGACAAATGGGATCTAATTAAACTCCAGAACTTCTGTACAACAAAGAAACAATAATTAGAGTGAACTGGCAACCAAAAGAATGAGAAAAAAAATTTGCAATCTACCCAAATGACAAAGGGCTAATATCCAGAATCTACAAAGAACTAAAACAGATTTACAGGAAAAAAAACAAATGAACCCATTCAAAAAGTGGATGAAGTACACGAACAGAGATTTTTCAAAAGAAGACATATATGGGGCCAACAAACATATGAAAAAATGCTCATCATCACTGGTCATTAGAGAAATGCAAATCAAAGCCACAGTGAGATACCATCTCACGCCAATTAGAATGGCAATCATTGAAAATTCTGGAGACAACAGATGCTGGAGAGGATGTGGAGAAATAGGAACACTTTTACACTGTTGCTGGGAGTGTAAATTAGTTCAACCATTGTGGAAAACAGTATGGTGATTCATCAAGGACCTACAAATAGAAATTCTATTTGACCCAGCAATCCCATTACTGGATATATACCCAGAGGATTATAAATTATTCTATTATAAAGGCACATGCATATGTATGTTCATTGCAGTACTGTTTACAATAGCAAAGACCTGGAAACGACCCAAGTGCCCATCAATGATAGACTAGACAAGGAAAATGTGGCATATATACACCATGGAATACAATGGAGCTACAGAAAATGATAAGTTTGTGTCCTCTGCAGGGACATGGATGAATCTGGAAACCATCATTCTCAGCAAACCGACACAAGAACAGGGAATTTAGGGTGGGATAACATGGGGAGAAATAACAGATATAGGTGACGGGGGGATGGAGGCAGCAAACTACATTGCCATATATGTACCTATGCAACAATCCTGCATGATCTGCACAGGTAGCCCAGAACCTAAAGCACTATCTATCTATCTATCTATCTATCTATCTATCTATCTATCTATACAAATTTATATTAAAGGAACAGAATAATGGGAAGTTCTATTTATTCCTTGAGCATAGGCTGTATGCTTTTTCTTAGACATGCAATGCTTTGCCTTTGTGATAGGAGAATTTAGCAGAGTACAGGTAACAGCAAAGTACATTGTTTTACATTGTCTATGATTTCTTTGTATATATTGCCTATCTATTTGGAGCATTTAATGTGAAGAAAAAGCCCAATAATACAGTTTTCCCCTTATCTGCAGAGGATATTTTCCAAGACCTACAGTGAATGCCTGAAACCACAGATAGCACTAATCCCTATAAGTCTTCCTTGATAGTCAATTGATATAAAGTTTAATTCATAAATTAGCTACAGTAGGAGATTTACAACAATAATAAAATAGGACAATTGTAAAAATGACTATAATAAAAGTCATGTGAATTGGTCTCTCTGTCTCTGTATCTCAAAATATTTTGTTGTTCTGTTCATACCCTTCCTTTTCTTGTTGTTTGTGGATCTGATAACCGAGAAGACCAATAAGTGCTTCTACTTAGTGACTAATGGGTGGGTAGTGGATCTGAGGAGCAAAGGGATGATTCACATATTTGGCAGGGCAGAGTGGAATGATGTGAGAGTTCATCATGCTACTCAGAAAGGCAAGCAATTTAAAACTTACAAATTGTTATTACTGGAGTTTTTCATTTAATGTTTTTGGATTGCAGTTGGCTGCAGGAAAATGAAGCCTTGGAAATTGAAACAAGAGATAAGGGGAAATTACTGTACCAAAAAATCAAAATCTCATTCATAAACCTACAAATAATTTGCTACCAAAGAAAGAAGACAAGATTTCTCTTGTCCTTCAACTGACATCCTCCTAAATTTATACTTAATCAACACTAAAATCACCAAAATAATTTTTGTGTTATATTTAACTCAGTAATTACCAGAATATAGAGTAGATTATTAGAATGAAATAATTGTGGTAGATTTTAAAATAAATGCATATACTACATTTTTTGAAAACTTCTAGATAAATACAAGGTTGTTCTTGGGTGAATCAGAATTAATAGAACTTTTTAAAAAACTAGCATACTCTTTTGTATTAGTCTTTTAAATAATTAGTTTGCCATATGTTATGTAATTAATGAGAAAGTGAATTAATATTTCCATCTGGTCCAAAATATGTTAAGGAAATAGTTTTCAATCTTGTTGTCAGAGAGAGGCTACGTTTTATAACATAAAGTGAAGAAAATACAAAATAATAGTGGCTTGAACAAGGTATCCATCTACCTTTCTCCCACCCAAAATAATTGCAAAAATAGACCATGGAAAGTGTTTTGGGCATTTATACTACTCTGGAGGGACCCAGGCTTCATCCCTGCTCAACTTAGCACCTCTAGGATCTTATCAGAGTTCTCATTGTCCTGGATGATTCGGGCCATCACACTCATATGCTAGGAAACTAAATAATACAAAGAAGAAATTTAAAAAACGATGACCTTTTCAAGGAGACTTCCTGGATGTCCCACAAAACTTTGGCCCTTGAAACTTAATGGCCAGAAAGTACCCACAGGGTCATGTGGAGCAGCAAGAGAAGTTTTTCATCTGGGCACCAATGGATTATTTTACTAACATGGAGTGGAAGAAAGATTTTGGAAAGCAATGAGCAGTCTCTGCTACCAATTTGAAAGATGAAAATTCTCAAAATCATGTATAAAGTATTGCAAGTTATATATTTAAAAATAATGGCAAAATGCAGGTCATGCATTATAAATAGCAATACTATTGTGACAATTTGCATGTTTGTGCTTTTCAAGAAACTTTAGCTTAATGATGATGTTGATTATTGAATTTTAAACGGTAACAAGCGTCTCTTAGCTTCATCTAAATAAACTTTTATTGTTTCCTATTTATTTAATTTACTATGCAATATTATAAGAGGATAATATGACTTTGCACATTGTACTTTTTTTTACTCATTGACAATTGTTTACCCAAATATAAAATTAAAATTTTGCTTCTAAAACATAATCAACTATATCAAAATAGAAACTTTAAATGTTTTCAGGCATGTAGACATACAGTGTAACATATTCAACAATCAACATGATAAATGTACTCAATATAAAAACAGTGCTCAGGAATCAATATATGTAATGGAAAACATTAGACAAGTGTACCAATAACAACAGTAATTAAAGAGTATGAAATAAAATAACAATAAGATCTATTTTGAATCTGCCAAATTAGCAAGGGTTAACATGAAAGCCAGATGACATTGATATTGAAGGAAACAAATCCTCTCATATATACTTGGTAGAAGGTAGTCGTCAATCAACAACCCTTGAGGCTATTAGTAAATATGTATATAACACTTTAAAATGTTACACATCTTTAACATATCCTTCTTGGGCTTTTCTCTCTAATAAATTTATTCTCGAGAATTATTCATAGGCTGGGCATGGTGGCTCACACCTTTAATCCCAGCACTTTGGGAGGCCAAGGTGGGAGAATCGCCCGAGGTCAGGAGTTTGAGACCAGCCTGGCCAACATGGTGAAACCCTGTCTCTAAAAATTACAAAAATTAGGTAGGCATGGCGGTATGTGCCTGTAATTCCAGCTGCTCAAGAGGCTGAGGTAGGAGAATCACTTGAACCTGGGATGCAGAGGTTGAGGTGAGCCAAGATCAGGCTATTGCACTCCATCCTTGGTGACAAGAGTGAAACTCCATCTCACAAAAAAAAAAAAAAGAATTATTCATATACAGATGAAAAATACTTAAGAAAAAAATGACAATATGTCTATAGTAAACGTAGTAGAAAACAAAATAAATGACCAGCAACTGGGATTTGGTAAACAAATTTTTTTTGTGTTACTATCTTGTCACTAATTATGATGTAGCCAGAGAATACAAGAAACGAAAGAAACAATATTGCTGAAAGACTCATTTTTGTATAGTTTGGTGTGTCAATAGGAAAATGTTTTGAAAGGATATATACCAGAATGTTAACAATACTTATTTGGGGACTCTAGCACTACAGGTTATCATGTTCTTTTTTTTGTATATTGGTATTTCTAAAAAATATTTAACCAATAGTCATAACTTTTGAAACATATTTAAGGACAATATGAATTAAGTAAGTACAATATTTGAGAATATACAATACAATGAAAACTGTACAGGAGAAAGAGATAAGATGAATTATATTCTGCATGCTTATTTTAGAAATTGTTGGTGTTTGTATTCTCTTTTTTAACAAAAGTGGAGGACATTGGACTTTTACATAATGGCCAGTTGCTTTACGAAGAGTGAATTTTCCTGAACAGAAAATTTTTCATTTTTTCATGGAAAATATTTTTATCAGTTTAATTCTGGAAGATTAGAAGAACCGAAAACCAAATACTGCATATTCTTACTCATAAGTGGGTGTTGAACAATGAGAACACATGGACACAAGGGAGGGGAACATCATACACTGGGGCCTGTCGGGGCTAAGGGACTAGCGGAGGAATAGCAGTGAGGTCAGGGGCTAGGGGAGGGATAGCATTAGGAGAAATATCTAATGTAGATGGCTCTATACCTTCCTGAAGACTATATTGAAAAAATGGCATTACTGAATTCTAGTGGATTCTACAGATTCCTTGATTTCCTATGTAATGGCTTACTTTGAAAAATTACTCTATGAAGTTTCTTTGGAAAGCAGGGTGGTTGTTCAGTGCTTCCACAAATTGTGTTTTGAAAGAAAGTTAAAGGAAAAAAAATGCATCAACAAAATACTAGATCTAAGATCTAGTATTGATGCACCTGGGATATTTGATATTAAACCAAAGCCTTTTAAATGGGGATTTGTGGAGAATCTAAAGGGAATATGAGGTCATATTGAATATTACTTGTTTTTGGAGATAGAGTCATGCTCTGTCACCCACACTGGAGTGCAGCGGCATGATCACAACGGGTCACAGTAACCTTGAACTGCTTAACTCAAGCAATCCCTCTGCCTCAGCCTCCTGGGTAGAGAGCACGATAGGCACATACTACAATACCTGGTTATTTTCTAACATTTTTTGTAGAGACAGGGTCTTGCTATGTTGTTCAGGTTGATCTTGAACTCTTGACCTTAAGCAATCCCTGCCATCTCAACCTCCTAAAGTTCTGATAGTATAGGCATGAGGCATCATGCCTAGCTGCTTTATAAATACTTTAAAATTTATGATTATTGCAATGAGATATGCAAATAGTTTTGAAAAGCAAATAGTACTATAGAGCATAACAAAGACAACAAAAAAAGGCAAGCCCTTATAGACATTTTTAATCCCCAGAGAACACAGATCATAACTTCTTTTTACTTGTTTTAGTTTGAATTTGCCTAATTTCTAAATCTAATACCTATATACTATAGTTACTGAATTTAAATGTAAATCCATTACAAAACTGACTTTGCATCATAAAAAATGAAGATTTAGCAGTCTTACTCTAATTACTCAAAAAATATGTACGCTGATCAAAAGAAAATGCTGTTCATAGTTCTACCCTATGCCTCTACATTCAAAGGTACCTATTATTTCTAATTCCTGAAATATATATTCTACAAATTATCTTGATTCTTGTTGGGTTCTCTTTCTTCAGGATTAAATTTTAATTTTCTCCACTCTGTGAATTTGTTCTCATTTGTCCATCTGCTAACTTCTAAAATTTTATTTTCTATTTTCTCATTTCTCTTTCCGTTTGTCCTTTGGATTTAATTTTTTTCCTGTAACATTATTTTAGTAGGTTTTCAGAAGGGAGCATATATAAAAACAGTGTTTTAACAGAAGACATTCTTATGCCTGTACACCTTGAATAGGGTCAATTTGGACTTAAAAAATAAATCAAATTAAGATAAAAATGAATAAAGATACTTTTTTCTTTAGAAAATGTTAAATATGAAGACAGAATGTAAAGTGTATATAGGATTTAGACTACAATCTCTAGAGTGAATACTTAACAATTAACCTGATTCTATCACTCATGAACTGTATGATCTGGTGCTAGTGGCTTTAATTCCTTGTGCTTCGCCTGTCTAATTAGTAAAATTGAGATGCTAGTAGCATTCATTTCTCTTATAATTTTAAAACTATAAAAGTGGTTAGTTATGATGACTACACAATATTTTATAGTGGATAAGAGCAAGTTCATGTTTTTACTCTGAAACTGCTCCCCAATAACATGTTGTAGGACACAGTAGCTTGATGCTCCAACAACAAAAAACAAAAATAAAATGTATAGTATGAAAACCACAGTGAGATGTGAAAGAGCTATAAATTATTGATATAATACCCAAAAGAAGAGAAACTATTTAAGATTAGCAGACAATTCCCATTCTCCTCCCTACTAGTGGATAATGTTACTAAACAAAGAACGTTACTAAACAATGGGAAGAAACAATGTTAAACAGTATTACTAAAGAATGGGAAACAGAGAATAAGCTGAGTATTTGTTTGGCTCAGGAAGAAAACCTCTGTTGGGGTAAAGCACATTTTAGCTAACATGTGGGACTGATGTGACAGTATGGAAGATTTGACGGAAAGAAACACATGTTCATCTTCCCTTTAGGACATTTGATGAAGTTTCATTATTGCATGATAGACTGGTGAAGAAGAATGTAAGCTACAAAAAAGATGAATGAAATCTGCAAAAATCGTGTGACACTTACCAAACAGGGATGTACAGGAGAATGGGCCTTCCTTAAATACAAGTCTTCCACTATTCAGTATTATTATTATTTACATTTTAAAGCCCAATAGGGCAGGAGATGAGAACTACATGGAATCTCTGAATGACAAAATAGAATCTCCTGTAGCCTTCAGAGCTAAGGTAGAAAAAACAAAAAGCAAAATATGCCAAGCTCTCAATCATGCACCTGACAAAGTATACCAAAAACACAGTATCAAATGGGTAAAGCAATTCAGATCAATATTTTGATTGGATTGAGATTATTATTCCCTAGAAAGAGGACCATGAGCCTCAAATGAGACTACAGGTCTGGAAAATGCTTTGATTTCAGCATTGTGAGATGTCAAGCACAGGACTCAGTCAATGTATGCCAAGATCCCTATTTTACATAGAAAATCTGAAGTGATAAATGGGTGTTGTTTTTAGCCAATAAATTTGTGGTAATTTGATTAACAACAATAGAATATTAATACAAACATTGATATCCAACAACTCCTCTGTAAAAAATAAGGAAACAGGAAAATAAGAACAAAGCTGAATAATATGGTGCATCCTCAAAAGTTCTATATAAACAGTATCTCAGCAAGGGAAGAGATGGAGAGTATGTAAAAAGCAATATTAAAAATATAGTAGAGGAAAATTTTCAAAACTGGCAAAAAGATACCTCAAATTCAAGTTCAACAAATTTCAAGCAAGATAACAATCAATTAAAAACACCTAAGCACATCACAGTAAAATTGAAGAAAACACAAAAATGAATAAGCAAATAGAATGCAGGAGTGAGATAAAATGTTCTAAGACAAAAAACCATGAAACTTCATCTTGCAAGAAAGAACAATAAGAATTTCAGATGACTTCTCAACCAAAACAATGACAACTAGAAGAAAATGGAACTCTGTCTTCATAGAAAAAAGAAAGAAAAAATAATTGCCAAACCAAATTTTATACCTACTAGAAAAAAAAAAACTAGAAATGAAAATGATTTAATGTTACTAACTTTGTCAGCATACCTAGACTAAAACAAGGACAACAAATCAGTTTTCTTCTTTTTCAGGAAGAAGAAAATAACCTAAAATAATAGTGTAAAAATTCAAGAGAAAATAAGGTATACTAGAAAGATATACCAGAAAGGTTGATAAACATAAACATATTTTATGTTACAAAGTAACAATAGTAATGAGTAATGGCATTTTAAATCATTGAATTAAAATGCCTTATACCAATGGTGCAAAATTTCTGAAGAATATAAACTTCTAAGATCATAAGGTTTAAGTACTATTGTGTAATTAGCAACACGAGCATTTAAAATCAGTCTATGAATTTTAAGAATACATTTTGTTGTCTCTTTCGTAAAAACTAAAATATATTAAAAGAACATGTATCTAACAATTTAGTATAAAAGAAAAATATAATTATAAAAATTTGATTAATTCCAAATTAGACAAAATAAAAGAAAGTAAAAATGAAACAAAATAGATAGACCCAAGAAAACAGAAGTATAGCTGAATGTTTAAATCTGACTGTATTTTTATCATATTGATGCAAAAAAATACAAATTATAAAGAAAAAATCTAAAATTTTCAAGCTGCTTTGAAAACCACACCAAATTTACACTATTTAAAGAATACCATTTATGTATAAGAATGACAGAAAGTTTGAACACAGAAGGCTGAAAAAATATACCTTACAAACATTAACCACAAAATTTCTCATTGAAACTGTATATATATCAAAGACAACATAAAGCAAGAGCATTACAAATGATAAATAATAATATTTCATAATGCTAAAATTGATTCATCAACAACCTATTGCAATTACAAATGTGTATACCTCACTAACATAGTGAGAGACTGAGCATGCCTCTTTCAATAGTTCATTAAGCAAGAAGACAAAAATGAGCAATCCCATAGAAGGTTTGAGAAATACATTAACCAATTTGGCTTAAATGAATGCATGTGTTTGTATGGGAATAAACCACATGCTGGTCCTATGAGAATAAATCATAAATTGGGATTGGGATGACAGTCCCAACAAATTTCAAAATATTGAAATTATTTAGGGTATATATTCTGACGTAAAAAAATTAAAACAGAAAGTAATTTGGTAGTTACCAGGGGATTAGGGAAACAAGGAACTAAACCAACATGATCATCATTAACAGGAAAACCAGAATTATAGCAGTTCTTAGAATTAAGCCAATTATTTAAGTTTCTAACTCAAAAGAAGCAATAAATATAAAATCAGGAATAGATGAAAATGAACAGTAGAGAAAATCTAAAAGCTAGAAGTCTTTTTTTGGTAACTATTCATAAAGAATATAAGGGGTGGAGAGAGAGAAAGAGGGAGAGAGAGAGACCTCAAATAACTGCCATCAAAGGTGAAGAAGAAAGTACGTTATTAGGGTTTCAATAAAAAGTAGTGGACACCTTAAACAACTTTACATCAACAAATTTTATAAATTGGATGAAATCCAAAGAGTTCTTCAAAAATTTAATTTTCTAAATCTAATTGAAATAAAATATATTTTACCTGGCTGTATACAGAGGGCTTAATTAATTACATGTACTTTTATTTTGAAGATTAGTTTTCTATAAAAGTGACCCTAATTTATATAAAACTGCATATAGCCGGAATTTACTACTCATATTTGCTTCTCCAAAACACAAATAATAGAACTTTTAATTTTAGCTTTTTTCTGTCATTTGTATTATCCCTCTTATCATATTATATTTTCCTATTAATTTTAAAATTATTTTACTATAAACTAAAAAGTTGGTTGTAATTTATATTTGACATGTAATAATGGACTTACTGTTACATGTTCATATGACATAAAATGGAATTATGGATTCCAATTTGATACATTTAGAATTATATAGATTTTATATTTTTCAATAAACATTTGTTATAATTGTTAATTAGCTATATAGTAAAATTTTCTTAAATGGGTTTTCCAAAGTTTTAATTTTATTATATCCTCTCTTAGAAATCTATATAAGATCATGAGAAAAGTAATACATTTGAATCTCAAAATTTGGCATTTAAAATCTTTTCATTTAATAATCAAACCATTGTTAACAACTTTATGTGAGATTTAATGAAATATACAAAATAATTAGCTGCCTTTCTAGAATATATTTGGCACAATAATAGGTGTTTTTCTCTTTTCACATTTCAAAATACTTTATAGATTTCTCTTTCATTATCTACTAGTTTTAATCTTTAACTTAGTTTTATTTTCCTGTCATTTAGTTCTTTCGTTTTCTTCAATTCTCCCAGGTCATACCAACTTATCCTTAAGAAAAAAAATATCTTTGGCAATTTCCCTCGATTACATGTTTTTTGTGTATCAAGTGTCCATTTTTCTAATATTCCCCTTCCACGTCCTTTTTTGCAAAAAAGTGAAGTTAATATTCATACCTGAACCCAGTATTAAGACAACATTTTGTTACTCTGGGGCTCAGGAAGCAACCTCCAAAATATGCCATTTTTTTACCTCAAACCCCAGGAGATCACCTTGGAAGCAGCAAAAGGAAAGGAGGGCTTTTTCTGAAGTTCCCTTATCTACCTAAAGGCCAGCTCCTCCAGAAGATATTCAATTGTCATAAAGCCTTTCCCCAGATATCTCATCAGCCAGGGGAAATTGATGTATATCATAGAAAGAAAGACTGGGGTTGACACCACATCCAGAACACACACAAACTTTTCCAGTCTATTGTCTGGTCTTCATGCCCATTCATCTCCCCAAAAAGGGGAGAATTCTTGAAAAATTGCCTACATCCTGCTCTTCCCTCTCTGCTATGAGCTTCAATCATCTGGCCCTTCTTCCAGTTGTATGCTTTTTGTGGCTCCTGTGTGCTTGCACAGTAATAAGTTTGTATGGCTTTCCTCCTGTTTTATCTGTCTATTGTCAGTTAATTTCAGTGGACTCAGTGAACTTTTCAGAGGGAACGTTTGAACTTTCCTACAGTTATATTTACAATGTTGAACAGCTATTTCTTTGAAACCTTTTAAATTCACATATAGCTAGCAAGAGAACTAACTTTTTGGTTAAAATACAATGTACATTTAGTGTAAAGAAAATGTTTTAATATACAAAAATAGTATTTTTTCTCATACACTTAAGGATTTCTATCCATAAGCATTTACTTCTTTCATCATAAGTTTTTAATCTCCATTCATATTTTATTCAGCAGGTGGGAGCATTCTTCAAGTTTCAAAGAGGAGGTAATAAAATTGGCACCTTACTGGGAAGGCATGCAGTGTTATCGAGTAGGTCAAGATTCAACCAGCTGTGAAAAATAAATAAATGGTAAGAACATATTTTGCAAAGCAATAAGCATTTAGACATAAACATGTATCTGTTTATACTAGTTTAGTTCTAGTATAAACAGATATATTTTATGGGTGGCTGGCTTTCAACCTCAGTTTTCACCTAAAATTGGGTGGGATGCTTATAAAGATACAGATAACAATACATTCTTTGAATCTCATCTTTACACACAATGAAACGAGAAGATCCTTAGAAGGAAATGAAATCAGATCTTGGTTATCATTACAAATATTTGTATTCATGAGTACTGGATAAAAGTAGTGGGGAAAATAAACAACACATTCTTTAAGTGGCTAGATTTAAAACATAGCGAAACATATTCAAATGACTTCAATTTCACCATGGTTCTTTGAAGTAGAAAATGAATGATTTCTATGAAAGCAAAGAATTCAGGGAATGCAGGAAAGGACTGAGCTGCAAAGGAAATATATTTTAGCTCAATACTGATTATAAATCATCCCTGACATTATTTATATCTAAGCTAGTGACTATAACACAAATTCAATAACACTTATAGAGTAATGTTTGCTATTACATATCCACCTTAGATTCTGTACAAGGAAAAACAGATCTAGAACATCAGAATGATTTCAGTTTAAAGTCTCATAGCATAAGCCTGTCCTGAAGATCTAACTGAACTCTCAACTTAATTAATAAGAATTAATATTATTTAATTATATATATGTTAACTGAGTTCAACTCCCAACGTGTAAATTCTCTAGACAGTCACACTGACTTATTTTATCATAATCAGAATACTATTAAAGACTAGTATGGCTAGAATTATATAAGTGATTGATAGGAATGTCATTATGCTAAGAATCCCCATGAAGAACCTATAGGCAGAACGAGATAATCCTGCAAAATAACACTTTGGTCTGTAAATTAGATATGTCTGTAATTGTCTTCTTTTATCTATTCTCAGAACTATAAAATTATTATCATCAAATTCCTGCCTTGATCTTCTGTAGCACATAATACATATATATATATATATATATATATATATATATATATCTGTTATTCCTTTATTCAAACTATGTGGCCAAAAATCAAATCAATTTGGAGTGGAAAATGGTCCATACACATCTCAATAAAATAAATTTTGTATTTTTGTATAGCCGTTATACATTCTGCTAACGATGAGATAAAGTATGTGTGAGACAAGGTAGAATTTGAAATAAAATGTCAACCACATGAATTATAGGGAGAATGTACAGTACTTTCTATCAAATACTTAGTAGCCACCATTAACTAGAATTGATAGTTTGCAATAAAAATGCATTGTGTTCTGTCCATTCACCACGTACTGTGCTAATACTTTCTCTTTATATTTCATTGTCAATTTCATTTTCTGTGAAACTTATAAAATAATTTTAAGCAAATTATTTCTTTTAATATTACAAATGGAGAAAATACCATGAAAAATAATATTCTCAAATGTTTTGAAAATGAATGATATATTCAAATGCTTCACTTCATCTGATAATTGCCCATGACTAAACATCCATGCATGCACTAATGCTTAATTATTCTCAGAAAGTAAAATTAGTTGTCATATAATCTTGATCTCTTAGTATAGGTGATTTGAATTTTCTAATAGTGCATCCAATTGGCTAGTAACATATTTTGATCACATGTTACTGGTGGATCAGTATTTCTAGATGCTTAATAAATGTTTTTATCATAGAAACTAACCACTCATATAAATTAGAGCAAAGTAAGGCCACTAAAATATGATGACTAAACAAGAATTGCTGCCCTGTTCCACTAGAGATGGTTTAGAGACGTTAGTGACTCACAGAACTCACCATAGGAGTTACAAATACTTGGGTAGACTACAAAGAACTGTACGGCACTGGTAGAATTAGAAATATCAGTATGATCTCACCTATAGCTTAATATGAACACAGATACATAGATACAGAAATAATATCTATATGTGTATCTATGTGTGCATGTAAACATGGGTTAGCATACATGTGTGGATTTGTTAGCTCAGTTCACAAGTGACATCTCAGTTGCAATGAGCATATCCTGAGCTTAGGCGTTTCTAAATTGCATTCTCAAATAAAGGGAATTAGGGATCTTTGCACAAAGGTCTAATTCTATAGCTAGAAAAGGAAAATATAAAATGACACTGTTGCATCTTACAGTACCAGAAAGCAAGGAAATACTCAAAACACAGAAGAATTGAGGCATATCAGCAACACACAGGAGCCAATCTGAAATGGCTCCCAGTGGTCACAGCGGGGACAATTAGAGCCAAAGAGTAAGTCAAGTATCTTGGGATTATAAATCAAAGTATAAAATAACTATGCATAACAACACACTTATATAATAAATTATTAAATAGGTGGTTAAATAATTATTCAACTGGTTTACTCTCAAGAAGGAGCAGCACTGGGTGGCATGTTTCTAACTAATAAAATGTACAAAGGCAGAGAAAAGTAACTTCAGAATGGAGCTATTTTAATCAACTGATCAATTTAAATATTATCAATGAAAAATCATACTTATTTATTGTATATATTCCCTTTAAAATGGTGTGATAGAGAAGGTACTTGTAATCTTCAAAACTGTGCAGGTTATGAATAATGAAGAGACAATGATTAAATGCAATGTGGTATTCTGGATTGGATCCTGGCACAGTCAGAAAACCAGTGAAATCCAAAAAATATGGAGTTTAGTTTATGATAATGTAAACTGCTATTTGACCAGTTTTGACAAATATGTCATAGTAATAGGAAAATACAGATATTGAGGAGAATTGAGTTAAAGATATATTGGAACTCACTGCTATCATTGCAATAAAAAGTATCTAAAATTGTTCTAAAGTTTTGAAAGTGTATTAAATACAAATATACCTTTATATAATCAAGACTCTTACTTTGGAAGGCAACTTGAAGTTGTTTTGCATGCAAACATAATTAAGGATTTGCATATGATTGAATTTTAAGTCATTGATAAAATGATATGAGTAATGCCTGTGCATGTAGAACCTGTGTCTATTATGTCAAACTGGGCTTTACACTTTATGCATACTGGCCTGTTTTTTCATTTGAAAAACTGAAAATACAAGCATTAGCTGTTTTGTAAGGCTCTTCCAAGGTTACTGCTCTTACAAAACATGATAATTAAAGTGTTTAGTCATTTTACAATAAGCACTAAAATATTAAAATTAAACATGTACTTGCAGTTTGACATGTGCATAATGCAATTATTTCCAATTATGTAGAAGATAAAAACATTTACTTTGTTGTCTTGCAGCATATGAATAATTTGCAGCCATGGGAAAATGCAGTAATGTAATTATGGGACAGGGTGGTGGTTTTTGAGAAAATTAAAATAAATATTTTAGTTTATGTTCCTACATTATCTTTTTTTTTTTTTTGAAAAATATACTGTGAACATGTTAATTATTTTCTACAGAATCATGGAATAAGCAAAAAACTCAAAGGCTACGTGATCGGTCCTTCAAAAGCTTCGGGGTTTATTTTAAAAGTAGAGCAAATACGTTTTGGCTATTTCATTTTCCCAATAAAGTTAATTTTTCCTCAACTAAATCTGAATAGTATGTGAGTGTGTGTAATAGTGAGAGAGTAAACTAAAAATAGAATATTCAATCTTACTGAAACAGTTAAAATTATTTGAACATTTATTCCATGTAAAATGATACATTCTGATAATATATTACTCATATTCATGGAAACACACATTTATGTGCATTTTATCAATGCCTTGAACACATTCAGAGAAAAGAGACTTGGGTGCCACTTCTGGGTGTGAAAGGAAATTTGGAAAATGCATTTTTGAAGCTGTCATACTGAAATTCCTGTGTAATTGTTTTTGTTTGCTTGTTCTTTGTTTTGAGACAGTGTCTCATTCTGTCACCCAGGTTGGAGTGCAGTGGCACAATCACAGCTCATTGCAGCCTCAACCTTCCAAGCTCAGACAAGCCTCCCTCCTCAGACTCCTGAGTAGCTGTGACCACAGGTGTGCACAATCACATCCAGTTAATTGTTAAATTTTTTTGTAAAGATGGGGTTTTCCTATGTTGCCCAGGCTACACTGAACTTTCACTTGAATTCTTGGGCTCAAGTGACCCTCCTACCTGTACCTCCCAAAGTGCTGTGATTACAGGTGTGAACCACTGCACCTGGTCGTGGTGAAATGTTGATAGCTTATAGGACAACACAATTTTTGAAATCAGAGCTTCCCTAGATTATCCATAACCAATGACTTCTCTTTGTTAGCTCTTTCTCTTTACATCCTGAAGAAATTTATTTAAGTTTTTTTCAGGTTTTTCTGTAAAATCACCATTTGCAGTTGGGAAAAAACCAAAATGCTTATTTTTGTGGGCTCCATATAAAATCAAGAATGGAGCAGTAATAAAATATCATTTATATCAACATGACATTGACACAGCAAAAAAACATGAAAAACTCAGCTTCAAACTCAGAGACAAGTTACCCTCTAAAAAAACAGATTCTAAGATTTTACCTGGACCAACCATTCCCCTATATCTCTAGCCCATTTTTAGCAGTTTTTTGATGCTGTCTTATCTTCCTGACTTCTGCATATTGGAGTGGCCCATGGCTCAGTCATTAAAATGAAAATATATGAGTTTTCATCTCCTTTTACTCCCTAGATGATCCCATTTACTCCCATTTTTATAAACCTAAAGACTGATGGTTCCAAATTTCTATCTCCAATTGGGTCATTTTCTCATGAGCTCCATATACATATATCCCAATTGCCTACTTGAAATCTCCGTTTGGATACTTAATAGACATACTGAAGTTAGTGTACACAAAATCAAACTCCTCATCTTCCTTCAAAGTCACTTCCCAACAGCTTTCTCTATCTTGGCGGATGACACCCATCTTTGTAAGATGCTTAGATTAAAAGCTTGATGCCATTTTTGACTTATTTATTTCTCGCATTTCTTGTACCCAATATTGCAGAAAATTCTCTTGGCTTTGCCTTAAAAATATATCCAGACTCTGATCACTTTTCCCTTTCTCCAAGTTTACTACTCTGCCCCCAGCCATTATAATTTCTTAGCTTGGTTTATTGCAATAGCTTCCACTCTTGTTGTTTTTCAGTTGACACTCTATAAAGCTGATGAACTGTCCAATGCATCTCTGCTACTGCCCCTGCTGGCCAAGAGACCCTAGCCACACTGTCCTCCTTCCTATTCTTCAAAAACACAATGCCCCCTAAACTTCCAGTGTCCCACATTATTTCCTCAAATGCAATCAATAGTTTCTGTTCTCGTCTAGCTTACTTAATTTCCATTCAGCTAGGTCTTTCCTAAAATTCAAGTTCAAATTATTTTGTAAATATCTGTTTCAGTCACCTGTGACATTCTCCAAATTCGTCCCACTTGCTGCTCTCTGGCCTAGAACAGATTCCCCAAGATATCTTCACAACTCATTCGTGCTCCTCTCTCAGGTATTTAGTTAAACACAACTTCCTAAAAGAGACCTTCCCTGGGTGCCCTATACAAAATTGCAATACTTGCCATGTTCACAATTACTCTTCTCTGCTTTATTTTTTCTATAATACTTATCATAATGCAAAACAGCTTACATGTGCCTTGATTTCTTTTATCAATTTATGTTATCCTCCCAATGATTAATATATTTTCTTCCAGCAGGTAGGGATTGTTTATGCTTACTCATTGCTTTACCATAATTATTTTAAACAATATAATAAAATGCAACAAATAAATGACGAACATATATGTTGACTGAATTCAAAGGGGTTATTTTGGAGGGATAAAAGGATTAGAATATGTAAACAGACTGTTCTATGAACTAGAACACTGGAAATGTTGCCCAGTTGAATACCATTGTTAGCCTGTTTCAGTTGCAGAAAGTAAAACACAGAGTTTGGAATCCTTTAATTTTTGTTTGATTTACCTTTGGGTTGATTCAAATCCTTTAATTTTTATTTCTAAGTCCTAAACTCTCAAGAAAGGCATGTTGTAGAATTTCTTGTCTAATTTTATTTTTTAAAAATGAGTATCTTTGAGAAAGCTAGATATCTTGTTTCACACTAATTGCTTGATTCAGTAATCAGGTTGGATCAAGAGGCTTTCTGGAAAATGGGTCAAAAAGGATAAATTAGTTTCATTACTAACAGGAATTCTTAACTAAGTAGCAGTTTTGCTTTAGGCTCAGTAATTAAATCTCCTTGATGTGATATTATGTTGCCTCTTTCTCTAGCCTTTTTCCTTTGCTAATTGCCCTTAATTTATTATTGATCACTGAAAATTTTTCTCTAACCTTCCTGTCTCCTAAATCAAATCTCAAGCCCAATCAATAACCTGTTTTCAACTAGCTTCCTTTTTTCTACATTGCTAAATCTTTCCCCAAATTAAAATGAAATTTCAAATTACCTTGTCAAAATCTGCAGACAAGTTAATATACTCACTGTGTCATTTCAGTGGATAGAAGATGAATTGGGTAGATTCTTATTCTCCAGTTAAATTTTCAAAAATATAGTATATAATGTATTTGCTCTTGTTTTCAACACTTTTCACTTTAACATTTATATATTTTATAGTATATTTTATGTTGAATCTAATGTAACAGTAAACAGTGTTTTTCATCAACTTTTGTTTAAAGAAAAATTTACATGAAAGAAGAGCTGTTAAAAAGACAATGGAAATATCTACTATGTATTAGTTTGTTTCACTGTGCTATTAAAAAATACCCACCAGAGACTCGGTAATTTACAAAGAAAAGAGTTCTAATAGACTCACTGTTCCAAATGGCTGAAGAGGCCTCAGGAAACTTATAATCATAGTGAAAGGGAAGCAGGCACATCTTACACAATGGCTGGTGAGGGACAGAGTGTCAAGGAGAAACTGTCAAACACTTATGAAACCATCAGATCTTGTGAGAACTCGCTCACTATCCCGAGAACAGCATGGGGAAAACTGCCCCTATGATCCAATCACCTCCCTCCCTTATATGTGGGGATTACAGAGCCCTCCTTCAACACATGGGGATTCCAATTCGAGATGAGATTTAGGTGGAGACACAGAGCCAAGTCATATCACACAGTTACTCAAATATTTTGATTGACGTGTATATATATCAGTTAATTTTAGAAATATGTATAAGCACATGTGCAAATATATATTATCTCTAATGATCAGTTTAAAATCAGTATATCAAGAATGAAAGACAATGAACAGTGAAATTCCGCCATTCACTGGATGTCATATTATAAAGAAGATTTGTATTAGCACTGATGCCATGTTATTTCATTGTGTCCTAATTTATTTATCTTCTTTATTTTGAATCCTTATCAAGATATATAAAGATAAAAGCTACTTTGGTGACATTTTTGTATAGTGCTTTCATTTGTAGTTGAAACAAGAAAACTGAGATCAGTGATCTTGATTCTCCTAGGTGGAATTTACTTTCAGAAGCAGAAATGTCTGTAGCTTATATATTCTTATTGTTGTTCAATATTATGTTCTCTATGCCACACAGACCCTCTAACTTGCCTTCTAGCACAAAATAGAAAAGGTACAAGTTCATCCTTCTTTCCCTTTTTAATCAATATACATTTTGCAGCATTTAAAATATTTGGCATAGCATTTTATCACTGTATAATCTATTGTATAACTGTAACATTGTATTTCTCCATCATACATCCTAGTTAGTGTCAAATGTAAATATGATATATACTAAAGATCCATCAAATGCTACAATGAAAACTTATAGAATTACAGTGTGTCATATCTTAAACAATAATACTTAAGGTGGAATAACAATACCACACATTATTTAATCTATTCAGATAGATTGTGTGCATTTCTTAAAATCATTTTGAGAAATTGAATACTTGATTTTAAAAGAGTCCAACTAATACATAATTATAATAAAATAACTGAGTTTATCTTAGTTAACAGTTTAAATGTCATTTTAGTGATGAGAAATATTTTAAATTGCTCTCCTTGCTCTGTAAAATAAGAAATGCATGAAAATTTTATATCATGCTAAATAAGGTTTTCAGACAGAATAATGTAATAATATGCAAATAAAAATTTTGATACATAAAATATTTATTGATAGAAAATATTTCATTCCCAAAATATATGGAATAGATCTTTAATTCTCTATAAACATTGTGGTTCACTACAGCATTTGCATGAACTTTGTGAGATAATTATAGTCTAAATAGTACAAAAAATGGGAAAATGGTATTCCCGCAGGTATAGTTACTGTCATAACAGAATGTCTTTCAAACTTGAGTTTTAAAATGATTGTCCCAATTAATATATTACTCTGTTTAAAGTATTGCACACTCCATATTTTAAAGGAATAGATATGCTTGTGCTTCAAAATCAAGAAAAAGAAATATGAGAAACAACCTACCCTGTCAAGTGTTATTGTGTATCTTTTGCTCTTATTGGTATTCGCGAACAGTAATACATTTCGATGCTTTCTGAAGGATGGTGTATATGGTACTGTGTTATCCCTACCTTCAAACTGTTGAAGGGCACAGTACAAGATAATTTATATCATAAGGAGCTGATTAATATATTTACGTCTCAGGTTGGCATAATAAATTAACTTTATACAAAATAATTTTGGATACGGTATTAAAAAATTAAAATGCAACACATATAAACAAAATCATTTTTTTTTAACTATTTCTCTCATTCTCCATCTGCCCAACAACTCCACATGGCCCAGGCCACCCACTGTTATTAGCATCCTTCCAAAATTTTTTTCAGGTAAATATTCTTTTCTTTTGCCTCAATAGCATATTATATAAACTTTTCTGCTCCTTTATTTTTCACTTAATAACAAATTTTTGGAGGGCAATCTTGTTTTCTAATAGCTAAATAGAATTGCAGCTTGTATATGTACTGTAATTATTTAGCTAGTTCTCTTTGATGTGGTTTGGCAATTTAAGTTCCCTTTGTTTGATTCTGGGCCAGCCCTTGTTGCTTGCTTCTCTGGAATAGAATGGGGTAGAAGTGACTTGTAACATGTGACTTCTGAGGCTATATTAGAAGAATACAGTTTTCTCCTCTCATCTTCCTTTTCTTTCTTCTCCATCTTTCTCTATCCCTTGCTCTTGTGTTTGCTCTTCATTTCCCTTTGAATCTCTAAAAACATATTTAGGAAGAAAATTTACTGGAAAATTTTGAGAAAAGAAAGATTTCCTACATCCAATATCTAGAGTAAGAAGAATTTATCTTTGAGCAATTTGCCTCAATACTTTCAAGGTGCTATGCTTGTAAATTTTTCTTATGTGAAATTTCTTTTTTCTGAAACATTTCGTTTGACTTGCTAAAAATGTCTAACTGTAGATTTATTACCTATATTCATCCAGGAAAAAAAACACTATTTTTAAAGGAAAAGATTAATATTATATATAATTTATTTAGATGGAACTTGAAGAGGAGAATTAAACAAAGACCTAAAACACAAGAGAAACTGATCGAATAGAGAGATTTACTAGTTTAAAAAATATGAAGCTTAAGAATTGAGAAGTGCTTAGTGAATAAAGTTTGTGACTCAATACGCTTGCCAAAAGACACTGTGGAAAAGCCAAGTTGTAAATAATAGAATGTACAATGCTAGTTTTGAAATGATGTACACTTGAAGAACCCATAGAATTTCTTAAATATACTCTCATTATTCTATAAATGATAATTAAGTACTCCTCCCAATTAGCAACTAATGTGGTATAATCCTATTTGGTAATATATCTTACAATTAAAAGAAAAAAAACTGTATTTTTCTTTGGAAATGTAATTAAACAAGCAAAAAGATTAAGAAAAGTGAAAACAATAGCCAAAATATGTAGTCAAGGTTATTTTGAAAGATGACTGCTTGTCTTCTTTGGAAGCTGAAATGCTTTTTCAGTGACGAGCTGCAATTCTCCTGCCTCCCTTGGAAGCGTCACTGCTCATTTAAACTAGCTGCAATTCTCCTGCCTCCCTTGGAAGCGTCACTGCTCATTTAAACTACATGCTTGATAACTTTTTCAACTTACCTGAAGGGTACTTCTGTTGCAAAGTGATACAGTGACAAAATCAATCTTCCTAATGGTGAGGTGACTGTGCCACCTCAGCTGGCGTTACAGGTTATTTAGCTTGAACATATGTGTTCTCATTAAGTGTAATCTCTCCTGAAAACACAATGACTCATCGGCAAAATAAATTTTGTCTATAAAGCTGAAACTAATTTCTATGGTGTATTTTCTATATGTGTAGTTGTAAGATTATACAAATGTCACTAATAAAATAAAATTATGCATAAAGAACACATATAGTAATGTATATATATTTTTCTTTAACAGTATATTACATAATCTGTCATGGAGCAAAGAAGCCATTTGGCCTTGACTGATTTTCTTCCTTGTAAGATACCTCAGACAACATGTAAATTTCATTCACTGACATTAATATGAGTCTCTTAGAAAGGTAAAATAGTTTATAATTCATATTTTTCTATTATGCCAGTTTCCTCTATTCAAATTTTTGTATAAAGAATACCAATATTGTAGATTTGGGATAACCATTGACCCAAATCTGTAATCTTAGCTTATTTACTTCAAAGGCATTTTACTTAATGGTCTCCAAAAATGATACAATTAATTCCATATACAGGTATTGATCGACTTACGACCTATGCAACTTACGACCATTCGACTTTACGACCACAATCGCTAGCCACGACTGCTCCGCGTCTGGCAGCGCAAACGTTGCCCAGCTGGACGTACGACAGTGCGGACCAGCCTCTGGCAACACTACCATCTTCGCATGCATACAGCCTACTCAACTTACGACCAAATCGTGTTACGACCGGTCTGTCGGAACCAATCATGGTCGTAAGTCGAGCACTAGCTGTATCTAGCTTTCTCGCAAATTTAACAATCAGAAATAAAATGGAAAAGTAGGCAAGAGTAGGACTGAAACAATGAAAATATGCACATGCTACTAGACATTATTTCATATTTAAATTCTCGTTAATTTAATCATTGCCATGATTTTCAATCTTGAAAAAGAACTATAATCAAGAATAACATATTACACAATTCTAGTAATATATGTTACACGTGTTACCTTAACCAGTTTAGTAATTTCCACTAAGTGTTTATCCAGAATTTATTGAATTAGTTTGTATTTTAAACATATAATTTTATTCTACTTACGATTTTTGCATTTTTCTAATTGATGTATGTGAAAATCTTTATAATAACTTCCTGGAAATGAATGTACTTTTAGATATAATAGGTAAATTTCAAACACACTTTCCTATCCATATTTGCAGCCCCCCAAAATGTAAAAATAATGCTAATTCAATCTGAAGCAATATAACTAAGTTAAAGCATTAGTTTGAAAAGAATTGCCAATATATTTCAAATGTTCTTTTTATTGTGCTTTAAATCAAATAATTATGTTAAAAGATCTAGCAAGCACTGATTAATAGAAATTCCTTAGAAATGCCTAAATGACTAAATAAAAATGTTTAATTCTCAATGAAATATGCATGTAAATTAGAACCAAAAGCAGGAAGACCCTGCCAGCTATGCCTGCTGTTACTCAGTTACAACACTAGTGAGTATGTATGAGATACTGTTTTAGTCATTTCATGTTGTTATACCAGAGATTTGGTAATTTAACGAAAAACATGTGTTCTGCAGAGTTCTAGAGGCTGGGAAGTCCAAGACTGAGGTGCTGGTAAATTCCTGGTAAATGCCCTCTTCTTGATTTTCCAACGGATGGCTTCTAACTGTATCCATACATGATGGTAAGAGAGACCTCTAGTCTCTCTTTTCTTATAAGGACATTAATTTCATTATGAGGTCATCTAAACCTAACCCAGTCTCCTAAAATACCATCCCACTGGGAGTTAGGACTGCACCATACAAATTTTGGAGGGGACACAAATAAATGTCACCAAAGTCAGGGTAGGGTCCTGTGTTTAAATCTGAAGAAAGTTTTTTAAGGGAATGTTCACCATTTGTGGCTTGATTCCAGTGGAAGAGACAGAATAATCTGGAAGAAAAAAATTACAGCTTCCAGTAAACTTTCTGGTAGGCATTTTAATATAATTCTTGGTGGGTCAATGATTACCCAAGAATTAATATTCAAGACAAATTCTGGGAGAGGATGTTGACCCATCAAGACAGTGAAGGACATAAACAATACTATATAACCTAACATTTTATGAATATAAAAAAGGCAAATGAAACTAGTCATATAGATTTAATTTGTCATATTTTCTGGTTATTCCCTTCTCTTATTTAGGTATATTTATAATTCTATATTAAAATTGGTCCATTTGGATTCAGTCTTGCTTTTGCTTTTTGGATTCTTAGACATTTAGATTATTACTGGGCAATTCTAGAGGAATACATTATTTATATACCCCCTAATTCTTCACTAGTAACATAGGGAAACTTGGAAAAAAAAACCTCTTAGAACTACTTTTATATTTATGCATTAGTATTAAAATTTTCATTAGAATGGGTTTTGAGACTGCTGTTAAATAAATTTAAATGTGTACATTAGTGTCTCTTTTTTACCGTTAAAAAATCTACCTTTAAAAATACACAACAAATATATACCTTATTCTATATAATATTAGGCATTTTGGATATTTATGGTCAGAGTTGGTTTTAATGATATTCAGATGACTATTGGTTGTGATAAAAGATGGAAATCAATTCTCAAGCCTGATGAATGCAATCTTTTGAAAGAATTAAGATATATTTCAACAAAAAAGGTAAAATACAGAGAAATGTAGATGTTCAATTAACATTGGAAAGCATATTTAACCTCAGTAATTATCAAAGAAAGATAAACTTTCAAAAATAAAATAATTTATATACCTAATTGGCAAACAGTGGGTAAAATAAATGCACACATTCTAGTGGTAGAAATATAATTACAGTACCATTATTGTGAATATACATTTCAGTATATATGTATAAGAGATATAATATATTTTGGTACAGCATGATTATTTCTACCTTAATGAAATAATATGATATTTGTTATAATATTTCCAAAATTGGGATGATCTAAATGCCCATGAAAAATTATTTAATAAATTATATATATATATGATTAAATATTCTGAAGCTATTAAGAATCTCATTTTAAGTAATGAATGACAGGAAATGCTTTTGATAATTGCTTTTGATAATCAGAAAAATACTTTACAAAACTCTCTCCCTGAGTGTATGTGTGTGTATATATATATTCATATGTATATACTACATATGTCTATACTATATATGTAGTATATTTTGAGTATTCATGTATTTATATGTATATATTTATATATACATATTATATATTTACAAAAATAAGTTTATATATATAATGTGTATGTATATGTATGCACACATGTAAATATATGTATATACATGACACATCACCAATGGTGTTGAAAACTCATTTCCACTACAACAAACTCATACCACATCATTTATACCACCTGCCCAGACACAACCGTAGAGAAAACCTGAGCAAATAAGAGTAGAATGAGAGATATTGACGAATAATTCCAGAGAATTTGCACTAAACAAAATAGAGGCTTATAGGACTTGTTTTGAAAGACTGAAATCTGAAAGCCATATTTTAAACTGAACTATTTCAGATTAGATAATGTTAAACTGTATTATGTGTCCTGCTTGGTTTAAGCTCATCCAGGATGAATCAGTTGCCATTTTCAGGGGTTTGAACATCAGAAATTAAGTCAGTTAACTATGGATTAAAATTACTCAAAGGTGGCTGTTGCAAATTCTGCCTCTCTCATTATTAATCTTTCATCAACATCTGAGGTTTTGCTAGTTGGTGTTACAAATTTCAGAAAGGGGTTTCCATTAATGATGTCAGGACTGACTACATAATCTGTGGGGCCCAGTGCAAAATGCAAACATGGGGCTTCCTGTTCAAAACATAAGAATTTATAAAATAGTTGATATCAGAGCATTAAAGCCAGAGCAGGGCTTTTTTGTGCATGGGGCTTTCCATAACTGTACAGGCTACATGCCCATGAAGCTGGCCCTGAATGAAATTATAAGTAAGTATAAAAAATATTAAAATGTATTTTAATTTCAATGAATAAATGAGGTAGAAGGAACAAGTCTTCATTTCAAAAGCATCCAAATGATATACATTGATTCTTCACTCTCCATCAGGTAAAATTTATTTCCCCCACCTCTCACTATCACCATGCCTGAGCATAAATTAAGGACCTGCTTTGAAGAAAGAGAATAGGAAAAGGGAAAATCAGTAACGGTGGAGAAATAACAGCAAAAACTACTGCAACCAACTGATCAAAGCTGATGTTACCAATAAGTCTTGTGGATACTATGTATCCTTGATGTGATATGATGAGAAGCTTCACTTCATTTGTTTCCCTAAACATATAATCTCAGTGTAATCATGAGACATATATATCAGAAAAACTCAAATTTGGGAACGTTCTACCCAATATTGCTGAAAACTGTCAAGATCATAAAAAGCAGGGGAAGACTGAAAAACTATCACAAACCAAAAGACACTGTGGGACAAGATGACTAAATACACTGTGGGATCCTGAATAAAATGCTGGTAAAGTAAAAGGACATTACTGGAAAAACAAGAAATGTAAATAAATCTAAATCCAGGATTTAGTTAGCACTGTATTATAGACCAGTGGGTGAGGGAGTGTGTTCTCTTTCCCGGTCCACAAGGGGGCGTAGTTTTAAGGCCAAGAACTTTCCAGTGCCATGCCCGCCTCCCATCTCTCTTCATCCGGGAGATTTAGCGGTTTCTGTTTTAATTTTCATGGTGGTCAAAAGTATTTGCTGCCGTTTCAAGTTCATTTACCAAATAAGAGTATTTTCTGATTTTTCTAAACTCTTTTATCTAGCATGTACAGTCTAACAAGAGTGATATTAAGTGGCCACAAAGATAAAGAATGCAGGGTAAGGCCAAGAATTTCACTGGATTGAAGTCTTAGGGCTATATGTATATTTTTCCCAAACATTATCTATTATATCTGACCTTCTGCAATTATCTTTTCAGGTCACCTTGAATTATTTCCAGATTCATGTTTCATACCCACAAATTCCTAGTCTAGGAATTTAACTATATTTTTTTCACTTAACAAAATCATTACGCAAGAATCCTCTTCAGTGAAATAGATATTTTCCCAAACCTTCTCTTGTCTGCCCTTAAGTGATGTGTCTGTAGTACGAATTCCTTGGAAATTCCATTTATGAGAAATTGAAGAAGATATTTTAAAATATCAAAATTATGGCTGCTTAAGTTTCCCGTTTAGAAATGCTTTCTTCATTCTACAATGCTATAGTAGGTTTCATATCAAATAATATTATTCATTTTTATTAATTCTACTAAGATAAGTGATTGGCTTGTTAGTGACCAATATATGTATATTTGGAATCACTAATGAATTCCCGTTATAAAGAGCACTCAAAATGGTACTTTAATAACAATTTGGGAAAACGGTAATTTATAGTGATGACCCAGGCTAGATTTTAACTAGTGATAAAATTATCACAATTTTATCCTTGCTTATTCTTGAAATCCTCAGGTGTCTGCCATCTGATTTTAGTAATCTTTTATACTAGTCACAGATATTTAAAAAAAAACATATTCTACGGAAACTATAAGTATTTTCTGTGATGCAAGCTTTACAAAAAATTGTGATTTTACATGAACATAAATTTACTTTATCAATACTTAAAAAATGTTGCAAAATGTTGCATTAAAGACACTTATTTACTCAGAAGCATTTTACTTAAATATGACAATAAAATAATTTTCCAATGGTTCTTTGTATTTGCTCTAAGTTTAGCTTTCCAACAGAAGCAAGATAAAGTATTTGCTACTTGAATTTCTTTTTATCACAAAGACCAAAGCATTATCTCAATTCAACTAAAATTTAATTAGTCAAATTGATGGAATTAGAATCATCAAATACAATAAGCAGCCTGAAAAAGTCTTTACATCTTATCTCTGGGGAAAATATAATTTTAGAATAGTTCAGTTAAAGCTATTATTTTCATGTTTTAAAGATACACAATGAGGTGATGTCAGAAACATCAGCTCTCATTAAATTTTTCCATTTGATTTTAGGATGTAATATGATACCATGTTAAATTTTACAGATTCAAAAATAATCCTAACTCCTCCTCAATTCCTATTTTCTCTTCACTAAAACCATCAGTTTTAGGGAGGTTAAATATTGAAAACCTTAACATAAGAGCTGAAGAAAATCAGTCATGTCATCATTATAAGGAAGAACAACATAGTCTCATAAAATAGTCACAAAGATTATCCTATATATAACATATTTGGACTCAATGTGGTTTTTTTTGTTTGTTTGTTTTGTTTTTTTGCTTGCTCTTGCTTTGTGTTAATAGATTTAAACAGAAATGGTGCTTCACATTTCTAAATGAATCTGGATTAATTTAAGAAAAATATATTAAGGTATAAAATTTATATTGTTACTCTTCATAAGGAGTAAATAATCTTGTAAGAGCAGAGAAATACAGACATTGAAGTTTAAAAAGTTTACTATAATAATTTGGAGTCTGGAATCTAAGAACAGAGAACAGATATTTACAACCACAATAGTGCGATTATATATAGGAGTGGTCATGGCTGCATAGGATTTTCATCCTGGAAAGAAACTTGGGCTACAAGGTGAAAAACACGTCAAAAAAGCAACCAAGATGTCCTTCAGTAGGTGAATGGATAAATAAATTGTGATACATTTGTATAATTAAATATTATTCAATGATAAAAAGAAATATGATATCAAGCAATGTAAAGATATAAATTTTAAATGGATATTGGTAATTGAAAGAAGTCAGTCTGAAAAGATGATATATTCTACATTTTCACTTATATGACATTCTGTAAAAGGCAAAATTATAGAGATGGGAAATAAAACAGTGTTTGCAGAGAGTCAGAGGAATTGAATAGGTGAAGCACAGAGGATATTTTAGGGTGGTAAAAATATTCCATATAATATTGTAAAGGTAGATACATGATATTATGCATTTTTTCAAAACCCATATAACTTTATAGCACAGAGTATTTTAATGTACCCAATGTCTTAAAGTTATTTAACTGGTTAGGGAATACCAGAATGGGATGCAAACCATTAAAAAAACAATCTAACTTTACTACAAATGTACAAAATCTTACTGCTGAGGTGAATGGAAGGAGATGTGCTAAACTCAAATTTTACAAATTAGTGAGTCTGTAAAACTAAAGGAAGGAAAGCTATACACAATCACTGTACTCTAGTTGATAAAGTTTTACCACAGAGGCAGGAGCTAACAACTCTTATGCTGCTATACCTGCATCTCGGAGTTGAACAATTGAATAAATGGATCATAGCTGATGGGAGCCAGGTTACACACTATTGCAATAAGCATTTATAAATAAGAAAGAGAAGGAGGCTAGAATTATCTATGTGGTAATGAATTAGAGATGGAGACTCCAATTAGAACTCATGAGAATATTATAATGAGCCATGGTACATAAAGAAACATTTACAGATATGTGTACATATGCAAGTTGGTACAAACACACATATTCCCTTGCTCTGTTCACTGAGAGGGCCTAGAAACTATGACATAACAGTAGCAAAAAACACCCTTAGACCCAGATGCTGATTTCTAACACCATTCTCCAATAAAAAGAAATAGGGAGATTTTAGATTGTTAACCAATTGTGGCAAGAAGTACATAAGATAAGGTGGTTGATGAACAATGAGAACACATGGACACAGGAAAGGGAGCATTACACACTGGGGTCTGTTGGCAGGGTCTAGGGGAGGGACAGCGGGGGGCAGGGAGGTTGGGGAGGGATAACATGGGGAGAAATGCCAGATATAGGTAACGGGGGGATGGAAGCAGCAAATCACATTGCCATGTATGTACCTATGCAACAATCCTGCATGATTTGCACATGTACCCCAGAACCTAAAGTGCAATAAAATATATATGTTAAAAAAATTATATACTGTAAGAGTTTTAGCCTAATATAGAGGTGTTAACAATTATAGTAAAGCATCTTATTTTGCCACTGGTATGCTAACATGCTAAATTAAGATCTGAAAAAAATCAACAACAAAAGACACTCAACTGCTAGTACTAACTAGCTATGCATTTGTCATTTATGTGCTTCTCATCAACCCAAACAAAACATATTTTTAAGAAAAAAATAAAGAAGAAGAAGAAATACATAAATAGGCCTGGAGCATTCTTTCTTTCTTTCTTTCTTTCTTTTTTTTTTTTTTGAGACAGGGTCTCATTCTGGTGCCCAGGCTAGAATGCAGTGGCGCGATCTCAGCTAACTGAGACCTCCAACTCCCAGGTACAAGCGATTTTCCTGCCTCAGCCTCCCAAGTACCTGGGATTACAGGAGCCTCCATCATGCCTGGTTAATTTTTGTATTTTTAGTAGAGATGGGGTTTCACCATGTTGGCCAGGCTAATCTCGAACTCCTGACCTCAGATGATCAGCCCACCTTGGCCTCTCATAGTGCTGGGATTACAGGCATGAGCCACTGTTCCTGGCCTGGAATATGTTTTAATGACAGAGTAAGAAGTGCTCAAACAGAGCACAATTATGGGTTATGTCAGAAGGACAAGGTAGCCAACAGAAAAAGCTCCAGTGGCCAAAGCAGGAATAATTTAAACAATAGCATTAATATTAATAGTACATATAAGCCAAATTATAAAATAAATAACCCTTGAATCTATAGTCATTTAATAAACAATTTAATAAATAAGAAAATGGACAAGAAGAGACGAATTTCCCATGCAGAATTCCAAATCACTTACATGAAGATTCTACCCTAAACAAGTGGGAGCATTACTCTCTACTCTTTATGTGTAGGCTGCACATGACAACTTTCTTCCAAAGAGCACAATATGAAAAAGGAGAAAGAAAAAGAATAACTCTACAGTGGAAAAATGAAACAAACACTAAATTAACCAGGTGACCATGGCTGACATCAACATTGATAAATTTTGTTATTAATATGTGCCCTTGATGTGATGTGATGAGATTGGCATTTTACCTCTGATCATCCCCCTTGCCCAAAGGAAACATCATATAATCCCAGTATAACCATAATTAAAACATCAGACAAGCCCAAACTGAGAAATATTCTCCAAAATACTGGACCAGTACTCTTCAGAATTGTCAAGGTCATCAAATGCAAGGAAAATCTCAGCAACTATCACAGCAAAGAGGGATCTAAGGAGACTAAACATAATATGGTACCTTGAAACCAAAAGACACTAGGCCTAAAGAGGCAATTTGAACAAAGTATAGACTTTAATGACTTCAATTACTAATAATACATCATTGCTGGTTCATTCATTGTGACAAGCCAATGTAATATATTAACAATAGGATAACCTAAATTTGGAATATATATAAACTTTCTATTTTTAAGTTTTTAAATTCATATATTTCAGGCTTTTTTTTTTTTTTTTTGGAGATGGAGTCTTGCTCTGTTGCTCAGGCTGGAGTGCAGTGGCATAATCTCTGCTCATTGCAACTTCCGCTTCCTGGGTTCAAGCGATTCCCCTGTCTCAGCCTCCCGAGTAGCTTGGACTAGGTGCATGCCACTACACCTGGCTAATTTTTTTTTTTTTTTGTATTTTAGTAGAGACAGGGCTTCGCTGTGTTGCCCAGGGTGGTCTGGAACTCCTGAGCTCAGACAATCCTCCTGCCTCGGCCTCCCAAAGTGCTAGGATTACAGGTGTGAGCCACCATGCCAGGCCAGGCATTTTTTTTTTTTTTTTAATTAAGGAGAATGAAGTAGATTTAGGAAGAATTATTTGTATTTCTGAGATAGTAGGCAAAGAGCATTAGGAAATATTGGTATATACAATATGGAGATTAGAAGAAAAATAACTTAGGTTTTCTAGCTTTGGCCAAGCATATGAACTGTCTTACCACATTTTATGTGTTATAGGGCTATCCAAATGGAGATAGTGAATAGACAGTTCCTACTGGAGATGTGAATTTTAAACTCCTATACAATGAAATATGTAGAGAGTTCAGGAGTAAACCTTAATAAATTCTACATTTTGATGCCTGTATTGATCCTGCCATGAACACTGAGGAGGGGGAAGAAGAGATAATAGAAAACCCTGATGTTTAGTTGTCTTAGAAGGAAAGATAAAAGAGTATTTATAAAGAGAAACTAGTTAACAATAGAAACTGCTTTTAAGAATTCAAGTAAGTAAAAGACTGGAAAACTGCTCACTGGATTAAGCTACAAGCACTAAAAAGACATTATGGCAGAACGATAGTGGAATTGTGTGAAGGTCAGCCCAGATAAGCTACTGGGAAAACAAACTTACCTTAACCTTCACTTTGAAGTTCCTAAACTTCTTTCAACTCTTCTCATACTGTATACAAGCAACTGCACTGAAAAGAGAGCAATAAAGCCTGAATTGAGATAAGACAGGATTAGAGGCAGTATTTACCTCAAGTTTGCTGAGAATTCTTAGGGTTAAAAGGTCTTAAGAGATAGGATAATCTCCTAAAGTTACATTTACACCCATGGCTTTAATTATGATCTATAGTTTAGTGACTCACGCTGATAATTTTTATAGTTCATTGACTCTCAAACTTTGACTCACCTACATGTCTTGCTGATATGGCTAACTTAACAAATCTAAATAATGATAAAAAGAAAATGTTTACTACTTGTATTAGTCTGTTCTCATGCTACTAATAAAGGCATATCTAACACTGGGTAATTTATTAAAAATAAAAGCGGCTTAACGGATTCACAGTTCCACATTGCTGGGGAGGCCTCGCAATCATGGTAGAAGGTGAAAGAAGAGCAAAGGCACATCTTACATGGCAGCAGGTAAGAGAACAGGTGCAGGGGAACTGCCCTTTATCCGATGTCATGAGACATATTCACTATCAGATGTCATGAGACATATTCACTATCAGGAGAACAGGATGGGAAAAACACACCGCCATGATTCAGTTACCTCCCACCGGGTCCCTCACATGGGAATGATGGGAGCTACAATTCAAATAAGCTTTGGGCGGAGGCAGAGTCAAGCTATATCACTACTATTTATTGCTTGCTTCTGATATGGAAAACATTGAGTTGATATTTTGCATGTGTTACTTCTTAGCTTCATGAGTACTCTGTAGTGACAGCATTTCCATTTTACAGATGCCAAATGTGCAGTGTAGAGAGATGAGTTAACTTTCCCAAGATTCCAGAACTAGTACATTTTATAACCAGAAGTCACATATGTTTACCTTCAAACTTGTCACTAGTTGGATTATACCATAATACATTCTAAAATGGAATATGTCAGTGTACTGTCGCCAAACTTTTATTTTCTCCTTTATTCCTCATTTCAGTTAATAGTGGCTTCCTCAACCCGATCAGTTATGAGTGACAAATGCTCAATATCACTCTCTCTTATCTACTTTTAAAACAAGCTGCTCAAAAACTACTGTTACTTATTCTCTCAAATATCTGCCTATCTGCCCTTACTCAAGCCACTGACAGAATTGAAGTCACATTTTCTTTCACCTGAATTATATCAATAGCTTCCCTATTGGTCACTCTCTTTAATCTCCTCCACATACCTGATTCAGCCTTCATAGAAATAAATGAAATCTGTATATGTGGGAGCCCTGGGTTTTCCAAGTGAAATTTCTCCATGGAATTCAGAAATATAATTGATATCTCATAGCCCAACACAGAAGGCTTTCTATCATCTGGCCCCTGTATAACATTCCAGCATTATATTTTGTCATGCCCATGTGGGACCTTTTCTTTAGCCACAGGAAACTGTTTTAAGTCCCATGAACATGCTGTGTTTTTCCATATGTCTATAGCATTGCTAATTCTTTTGCCTTCGTCTGAAATACTTTGTATTCCTTTCATGTTTGTTTGCCTGCATAGCTTTTATTTTTCTTTAAAAGTTCAACCCCAAGATTATCTTAATATTCTTCTTTTCTGCCACTCCTATGTTGCATTTTCATACCAACTAGGCTGTGACGGTTGCTCAGATATGCATTGTTTTCGATAATGTTGGGAGTTTTGAGAAATGTTAGTCAGATATTTTGTAAAATAGCACTCATTTGGGATTTATTTGATGTTTTAATCATGATTAAACAAGGGTTATATTTTTATTTGGGGGAAAGACTAAAACCACAAAGATAAGGTGCCATTCTCACTGAATCATATCAAAGAGTTATGCTTTCATATTCTGCACTGTTTTCATAGCCCACTTATAGCACATTTTTATCTTTTTAATTGACATTATTTTTAACACATTTTCCTCTTTTGATTATGAATTCCCGAGGCTAGGTTATCTTAACACATGGTAGCTGCTCAATTAATATTCCCTTCCCTTGAATGAAAATCACAGTGAAAAGTTTTAGAAGGTGTTTCTGATATGAGAAATTATAAATTATTTAATAAGTAAATGTTTAAAGACAATCAGAAATTATATCTTTTTCACAAATATATATATTTTTCTATTAGATAACACAAGACAAAGTATATTCAAGAGAAGTATAATATAAAGTTCATAATAAAAAAAAGAAATGATATAGACAATTTTAGTAATCTGTTATCTAGTGGTGACTGATAAAAGGTTCAAAGAGTTTTATTGTTTTAATTAACTTTGAAGGTGTTATTATATTTTAAGTTGTTTGACATAAATTTTATTTACATTTTGGTGTGTGTTTCAAAGCAAATATTTAGTATAGTTGTCTCTGGCATTAAAGTAAACAACAAAACTTCTGCTTGGGACTAGAGTGAACCCATAACACAGTCAAACCATTTTCTGGCTTTAAAGTGTATAATTAGTAAAGTTGTGGGGAAAAGACAAAGGGATAGAAAACAACATGACAAAGTAGAAACAAAAACTAAATGACAGCTAAATGTGCACCAAAGTCCTTTAAGTAAAGGGAATTCTAAAAACTGTAAGACAAAGTTGCTAAACATAACTAGCTATTCAATATATAAGGAAAGGGAAGAGTAAGTATCATGAAGCTGCTGAGCAGTTTAATTTTAATTTCAAGTGAGAAAGGTTTTTAGGACTAACATGTTACACAAAAGTGTTCTAGAGTTCCCATTGGCTAGCAATAAGGAAACTACTTTGACTAGCTTAGGAGTGAAAATTTAGAAAGAAACACATCAGAAATGAACCAATAATTTATGCCATGCAGTAGTTTCATATGAGTAAATGTGAAGGGATGGTAATTGTCCCTCAGTATCCACACTGTCCTTCTTCATTTTACAATGAAATGCCCTCACATTTTAACAAGGTACCCAACAGTCAGTTAGGAGGCTACATTTACTCAGTCTCTTTTGAAAATTATGGCGGAAAGTTTAGGAGACTACATTTACTCAGTCTCTTTTGAAAATTATGGTGGAAAGTTTTAGAAGGTGCTCCTGATATACCTGTGACTAAGCTCTCTCAAGTTAAAGGTGAATTGTGAGCTACTGCTGCACCATGCTTTTATTGGGAATTGACTGTTCCTACTGGAGACTGAACTTCAATTTAGTGTATAGGAACCAATTTAGTTCCTATAAAATACCCCTGGAAGATGTCAGAAACCAGATAAAAGAAACTGAAGACATGATTACCTTGTGGTTCAGAGCAGCCTAACCACCCAGACTTCCCTTTTTACTCTGGATAGTTATGTGGGAGAGGAAGATAAAGTTCTATTTTATCTGAGCTATTAAAGTTGTAGATATTTTTGTTGCAGTAACTTAATTGACACACTAGTTAATACACAATGCAAATGTTGATTCTGATGTAGCTGTAGACTAATATGGTAACAATTTTCCTAATGGCTGCTTGCTTAATTGAAATTTTTAGTCTTTGCAAAAGGGCAGTATTGGAGTTTGTCACTGGTTACTGTAAAGAAAGAGAAAAAGCTTGTAAACCTTAACAGGAATTCGCTAGAATTGTAGACATAGGTAACTTATATCTGATATAGTTGTCTTTTGGCTTTAAAGTAAACAACAAATTTATTTTTAAAATACTTCTGCTTGAGTCTAGAGTGAACCAATAATCCAGTTGAATCATTTTCTGTTCAGAGACATCACAGACTGCATCATCCTGATTACCTGCATCAGTTCCCAGTCTTGGCCATGCTTTCCTTTCTTTTACCTTTTTCTATGTCATTCTTAATTCTAACAAGTCAATAGGCCATTTGATGACAGATACCCAAATATATCAAACATTACCTTAAGAGGTTTTCTTTTCTTTCTATCTTTTTTTTTTTTTGACTGAACCTTGCTCTGTTGCCCAAGCTGGAGTGGTATCTCAGCTCACTGCAACATCTGCCTCCTGGGTTCAAAATTCTCCTGCCTCAGCCTTCTGAGTAGCTGGGACTATAGTCACCCACCACTATGACCTGCTAATTTTTGTAGTTTTAGTTGAAACATGGTTTTGCCACGTTGGCTAGGCTGGTCTCAAACTCCCGACCTCAAGTGATCTGCCTGCCTTGGTTTCCTAAAGTGCTGGGATTACAGGTGTGAGCCACCATGCCTGGCCTCATGAAAGAAATTGTACAGACTTAAAAAGATTTACTAGTTCAGAAAAAACAAACAAGAAGCTGTAGGCTTTTGAGATACAATGTTTCAGAAAATAAGGCCACCAATTATTTTCATGACACTGCAACATTGATCAAAATACATATCAAAAAAACTTTAAATGAAATAATCTTGGAAAAATAAAATTCTAAAATATTGTCATCTGTGAACAGAAATTTTATATGAGTAGATATTAAATGTATGGTTAATTTGTTATACTCCTTGGTGTTATCTGCCAATTTCCTTCTTAAGTGAGATATTTAACATAGCACATTTGTCCTTTTGTGATCTTAAATAATGAAATGGACCAGTATTCTGTGATAGAAATGCATTCTTTTCCTGATGTTATTTGATTTTAATGAAAATATGTATTGGTAAAGAAAACCTTTACACAGTTGTGAAATAACTCCACCTAAGTTTGAACTGAGGTTCTAATGTATTTTTTTTCAGATGAGTTAGTAATAATATTCAACAATCAAATCAATAATAAGGAAGTGTAATGCATGGAAATATTGGCTTTATTTTATTGTATTAAAGATCAGAAAACTTTTAGAAATAAACAAATCTATTCATAAAGCTTCACTGAAGAAATTAATAGGTATATTATTCATTGCAAAACAGAAGTTATTTGTTGATTACTGAATAAAAAGTGGAGAGTATAGGGAATATGTGTGAACAAATAAAAACAATAATGGCAAATCCAGTTTATTAAAGGATAGTATTAAAACAGTACTAATTTATGTTTTAATGATTGATAACTACACACACACACACCTAATATAAATAAATAAATAGCCCAGGTAATGCTGACACTGATGGTCAGGGAACCAACTTTGAGTAAGAGTAATTCTGTGAACTCCCTGCTTTAATTTCAACCATTACTCACCGACTCACAATAGAGCCAAGTCCTCTACTCTGACATCGTATTAGAAACACCTTAGAGAGCTTTGAATAAAAACTGATTCCTGAGACCATCTTCAAATAATTGGATTTAGTTGATATGGAGTAGACTTCACACACTGATTTGTTGTAAAAGTTCCTTCTGCCCATTCTAATGTGTGGCTGGTTTGAGAAACAGCATTCTTGAATAATTTGGAATAATCTATATATTTATAATAATAAATATGTTTGAGTGAGAATGTGTGTGTGTGTGTGTGTGTGTGTGTGTGTGAGTGTGTGTGTGTTTGGATGTGTGGCGGGGAGAGGGGTATAGTTTGCAGCTGTTGTTTTTGCTTTTTGGCTTAGGCTGCTGAGCTGTTTGACTAAATCCCAATGGAGACAGCTGTCCAGCAATTAGGAATCTCTACCTCACTTACAAAATAATCTTACCAGAAAATAATCTTGCTTTTAAATCTCTCTATAATCAGCTTTTAAAATTTCCATAATTAATTCCATGCTGTGTGGTTTTAAAATTGGCAGATAATTATATAAAGAAACTACAAGAAACTATATTTGAAAAACAAACTGTATTTGAAGGCATATTTTTCCCCAGAAACCAGATATAAATTAAAAAATAAAACCTTCTTTCAATGTCCAGTAAGCTTTCTTTAATGTAAGTTATATTTCTTCTTGACCAGTGCTGAGACCACAGTGTGGGTAAAACATAATTTATTCTTTAATATTTACTAAATAAACATATACACATCGATTTTAGAAAATACTAACTGAGAAATATTAAAAGCTAATACATTTTCTTCAAACTAGAGTACACGTCTCTTTTTTATTTTGTGCCTATAAAATGATTCCTTGTCTAAACTTTTTAAGTCCACAGATTATATATTTAAACACAAGAAAAAAATATTTAGTGACAATAATATTTATAAATTAAATTTATTCAAAATAACTAATCATTGATAATTACTAGGATATTTAATGAAAATTCAATTGCCTAAAAGTATCTGTATGAATAAAAGAGATAGATATATGAAGATTAATATGTGTTTATTTTACTAGTTTCCCTGTAGTTATTTAATTTTGACTATTATTCAGAAGGATTGATGATGTCTTCACCACAGATTTCAGGAATAGTGACTAGTGAGGAGGGACTGGACTATGGAAGACACAAGGTTGTGCCTGGTTTTCAAGCACAGCAGGAGGGCACTGCCTGGTAACATGAAGTTTGTTCCCCAAAGAAGTGCAAGAGAGCTTTAAAAATATGCACATATTCGCAGTTCCCACAATCACAAACACAGCAAAAATAAATATTAAAGTAACAGTTAATTTAATAGTAAAATGTTCAAGAGTTAAATATTAATTTTCTCCAAACTAGAATACACATTTACTGTGCTTATGCTTGTACATCAATTCCTTTTTCATATGTCTGAACCGAACTAGACACTTCCTATTATGATACAAAGTCCCGTATGACTTTCCCCTTAACCAGGTATATTGCTTCAAAGAAAAAAAATGTGCCACTTTATAAGTTTTTCTGGAGACAATATGATTGGCAAAAGTGATGCCAGTCATAATGCCATGACTTCATTTAAGCAATATTAAACAGCAAGCTTGCACAATTTCTAATAATATCTTGACAAGCATTTTATGTTTTATGTATTGCCTTAGTATAAAAGTTTGTTTCTGAGAATGGTGCACACAGATTTTAAGACTTGCTTAAATTAATAACTATTACTTAATAGGAGTGGTTAACAATTATAGTGTATTATTTTCATATTTTCCCTAGAGAAATAAAAAAATTCAGGGGTCAAGTGCTTTAGCTTTAAAATGACCAAAGTTCCCCGGCAGCAATTATTAAAATAAGTAAACATATATCTTAAAAACAAAACAAAAAATTTCCTAAATACAATACAAAGCAAACAAAATGTCTTAATCTACAAAAGAGTTTCATAAAACATAGTTAACTTGAAAATAGTAACTCTCAAATTTTGTTTTACCAGATAGGATGGATGATATAGACAGGTCTGGGCATAGATAAGTTGTATGCAATTCTTCAAACTCCCTGATTTAATTTCAACTTTTGTTCACCCAGACAAAGGAGCAAATTCAAATATACGTGATGGTGAAATATAATCCCCTCTGTTTTTAGAAAAAATGCATACATTTAAGTTTAAAATTGGTAAGTAGTTACTTGCAAACACGAGAAAGTAAATTTAGTGCCGATACCATGAAACTGTTAAGGTAAAGATTCACTCTCTTGAGTGAGTTTTTACGTATTCTGTTCCATATTCCTTCTCAAACTGATGCTATTTACAAATAAACACTAAGAGCTGAGAGACGTTCAAAGACCTATGCTGAGGTCACCAAGATAAAGACCTAAGAAAATTTTCATTAGTAGCAGTTAGATCTAAAACCTCAAATTGGCTGCTGCCAATGACTTAGCGCTGTGAGGAGCTGCCTTGCCACATGCAGATTCTGAAGATATTATGGGAGTTGCTAATAAGCTTTATTTGCACGTTTCCAGTAGAGGTGGCACCAAGATCTTGCCATTGAGAAGAATAGAATAAGTAGGCAGAGAAAGAGAATTTAAGTTCCTGTATCAATTCTTATTCATTAAGAGATCTCCCAGGAATTTTAAGTTGAGACATATTTAGAAGTTTTATGTAGGCTTAGTGAAAATAAGTGTTGTGACTAAATAGCAATCTTTGTGATAAACAGGGGCCAGGGAAAAGCTATGAACTTTTTGGCCAATCTTGAATACATTTTTTTCAGATAAACATAATTTGTAAGCCAGAATTCAATATTTAAGCCCTAAAAATAAAGAAATTAGATGTTGGTGAAATATGCATGTATAAATATGTATGTACATATATATTTGATTAGTGGGTTTCTGCTGGTAATTGGTGAGGATAATTGTCAAGATAATCTTCGTTGGCTGTCAAAATTAAAAGAATTCTAAATTATAGCCATTAACTTATATTAATGAAGTTATAAATCTGGATGAGGAAAAGAGGTACAAGAATAACTATAACTTAAGGAATTTCATAGAATGGGAGAAATGCATTGACAAGACTCAGTCTTGCCAAATGTTTTGATAGTCATCCCAGTGGCCCAAAATTCACTTAAAGAGCAACATGAAATAAGCTTCTCCATCTCTAGGTCCAGTTATTTCATTAGGCAGCCCTAGGTTCAATTTTATTTTGACTTGTTTGGATTTGGCAGTAAAGATATAGCTGAAGAACATATAGAATCAGACTACTACACACAATGAAAGAACTTCAACAAGTCACCTACCTTCTGTGTCTTAATGTCCTCATCTGTAAAATGAGCTTTCAAATAATATCTATTTAACAGAACTGTCCTTGGTACTAAATGGGTGATCCTATGGAAAATTCCTGAACTGAGAGTTATATAATCTCCTTTTCATCCTTGTATTTGAATCCTTTAGATATGGCTTAGATAATCACTGCCATTATCATCATCATCATCATCATCATCATCGTTGTGTAGAACTCATTGGGCATTTTTATATCCCAAACTGATTAACGTACTTGAAATGCATTATTCTATACCCATAAAAGGCCTATAGATTATATAAATATAAAATGAAATATATTTAAACTATAAATATTTATAGATCTGTGATCCTGACTTGATTGTAACCAAATGGCACAAGCCTTTCCTCATAGAGACAAATCAAGCAATTAAATTAAAAAACAGAGAGTAGAAGGTAAAATTATAATCATATACTACCAAAATAATCATTTGATGAAATGTAAAACCATTTAATGTTTGTCCTTTAAAGCTAAATATCAATGTCTGTCTTGTTTATTTATTGTCTACAACATGTTCATCAATTATTCCAAGCTTACCTTAGATTTTATTTCATACAGAAAAATAGTGGATCTCTGTTGTAATTCTAAATTTATGTCATAGTTATCATTTTTAAATTTCCAATACACTATTTTGCATAGAGGTGATAAGATGCTGTATAGTCCTGAATAGAGCACTAAGCATATGAGTTTATAAAAATTAGGTAGATTATAAATGTGTTGAAAAAAACATATAAGTTTCAATAAAGAAAAAATTGGTGATATCTAATTAGCTATTCTCTAAAACTTGACAACAAAAGAGCCACTTTGGAAAAACCCACCTGGGGATTTGGGGAGATGTGTATCAAGGGACATGAATTTCAAATAGATAGGAGGAATAAATTCAAGAGATCTATTGCATATCATGAAAATTATAATTAACAACAACATGTTGCACAATTGAAAATTACAGATAAAGAAGATTTTAAGTGTTCTCACATTAAAAAGATCAGTATGTGGGGAAATGCATATGTTAATTACATTGTTATAGCCAATCGACAATGCATACATACATTAAAACATAATGTTGCACACCATAACTATGTATAATTTTTGTCAATAAAAAAAAAACAAAAGAAAAAGATTTCTAATATTCTTAGAGTTAGATAAGCAATCACTCCTTTTCCAAGGGATTCTTTTGAGATAACTGTTCTAAAGTTTCAAAGTTTCTGAAATGAAAATTCCTTTAGTATGTTGTCTATGTATAATTTATTAGCATATGCAATACATCTGCCAATCATCACCATTTTAAATTAATGTAAGTCTTAAGTACATTTAGAAAAATGAAAATCAAAAAATCTTAAACGAAACAATATTTACATATGTAGAATGCAAGTCACATAGCGATTAATTATAATCAAAAAGATTAAATACAGTTGGATCAACTCTTTAGTGTGTTTTATTAGAGATAAAATATTTTACCTTGAAGTTAATATAAAAGTTAAAAAGAAGCAAGTCTGATTTACTCTTATATTACAGCTAATGCCACCTACTAAGTTCTCTCCTTGTCTCCTTGAGATTGAAGGAGAAGGCATGGAGGCAATGGTGGTTGTGTGGAGTGTCTACCAACAGGCACCCATATTCATTCATCATACACTAATTATCTTGAATCTCTAACTTCTTTAAGGACTAATAAAAGCATTAAAATCAGAAAAAGTATGTCATGTGCCCCCCAAAAAACCACCCCACAAAATTGAAAGCAGTGAATATTTATCTGCAAAAAAGACCCATGTTTCAATTTTATTCACTACAACTCAATTCTTATAGCTAAACAATCTTTAATGCAAACCAGGATATTTTTAATAGGTTTTGCATTATATAACTCTAAAATTAAGAGATTCTTGAATCTATGAAAAGCTTACAATTGCTTTGACTACATATATCAATGAGATGGAGTCTTGTATGACTATGGAAATAATTTTCCTAAATCACTTGGCAACTAATGAGATAGCAAACAGACTCACAACAGAGGTTACTGATAGAAATTATCTTAGGAGTTGCAGCATCTTGAGATAGCCTGCTTGAAACTTTAATTCATTTAATTGGATTTTGCTGTGAAGTGAGGCTGCTTACGCAGTGCTCTATCCTCCTGGAAGTCTGCCTTGACAGATGGTTCTTAGTAATTACTAAAATCATAGTACCCCAACTTACAACTCTCACTTCAAGGTAATTTCTATTTATTAAGACTATATTAGAGAAAGAGGCATATTTAAGGAGTTAAAAATTTTAAACTGGAGAAAATTCATGAAGTTATTATCGATGCCTACATAAATAACATATTGAAGATATTGGAAAGTATTAGGAAAATTATTTTTTAAATGATATGCAATTTATGTCTAATATAGAGCAAATACTTTTATGGAATTCCTCCTAGTCCCTAAGAGAAAAAAAGTAGTATTTTAGCCAATGAACTTGTAATAGCTTTTAAAATAATTTTATAGTCAATAATCAATTTGTAGTATTTAATATAATCGAGATAGAAATACATAGTTAAAATTACATACACATGCACATTCATATATTATATGTGAAAATCTGTCAAATTCAAGAAGCAATTTTATTTGAATTTTTGTCTTTACTATTAGAGCCATGCTTTGACTCTAACACAGGTGTCTAGAGCGTGTCACCTTTACTTTGACACCTAGTCTTTGAGCTCTTCTAGATTTAGAATCTATAATGTCATTATCTTTGGAAAATGGAACCCAATAGTATTCCTTTTTATAATATTGTTTTTAATGTGTATAATACTGTTACCCTGAATGCAAACATGAAGTCCTATAAGCAGAGGAGATTACTGTTACTCACATATATTAACAAATGTACCAGATCCCCTTTCACAGTAATAAAAAGATAGAATTTATAATGGGAAAATGGAAATATTTCTACTAATATAAAAATATACTTTTGAGTGAATAATTATATATCGTCATACATATATGTATACACACACACACACACACACACACACACACACATATATGTAAAAGTTAGAAGAAAACCTCTAACTCTACCTAGGGAAGTAAATGACATATAATAGAAAACATACTTGGTACCTGAATACAATGATCTTAATTGCACTTGTTTCAATATGATAAAATTCCCATCAAGTGAAATCTCAAAAATTTTGCTTGAGAAAGTATCCAATTTGTTTCAAGAAAAAATATTACAATTATAGAAATGCAAAAAAGATATTAAAGATGTTCTATCAATGCAGTCCTAAACATCGTCTGGTAAAATTTCTGAAAACTACGTGCTAGTATTGCAGCATGCCTTTGATTATTGTTGACTGTCTAGGTTATTACAGATAAATCTGTAAAGATAGAACTTAAGTTGTAGAAAACTATGTCCTGTCAATAATAAGACAAGTGATTCTTGCCCATACAAATGCAAATTACTGTTTTGTGAAGATAAAATTGGTTTTCTACCTTTAGAAATATTGACTATAAACATTATAGTGTTATATATGTATTTGGTATTATATTATTGTATATTAACCAGTTGTGCCTTCATTACAAAGTTCATTTCAGCATTCTTGATTGCATGTGTGTACACATGTGTATGTTTTAATTCTCATTTGAATGGGTTGTAACATCTTATAGATTCCTTTATTAAATAATGGATAAAAATCTTGACATGCATAAATTCTACTTGCATGAGGGTCATAATATTTCCTGTTTATAAATTATAAGCAGGTAGTTTTTTGGATGTCTAGGATATTGACACTGATACATTCAAAATATGGAATATTTCAATTCCCCCCAAAATCCTTCATCTTGCTCTTCTATAGCCACAACTACTTAAATTGTTGTGTATATGTGAGGTTTACAACATAATGCTATAGAATGCATATAAATGATTACTATTGTGAAACAAATGAACATGTCTATTATTTCACGTAGTTACTTTCTTAGGTGACAAGAACAGTTAATATCCCTAACACAATACAATTTTATTTACTATAGTCCTCAAGCTCTACATCAGCTCTCTAAACTTATTTCAGCCTACATATCTGCTACTTTGTATCCTTTCATCTACATTTCCCTATTTCTTCAACCCTGAGAACCACTGTTTCATTCTCTATATCCATATATTTGACCTTTTTTTCCCCCAGTTTATGTCTATAAGGTAGACCAAGCAAGATTTCTGAAAACTACATGCTTCCATTGCAGCATGCAGGGTTTTTTTTCTGTCTAATTAATTTCATTTCACTTAATGGTCTCCAGCTCTATCAGTGTTGTGGCAAATGGCAGGGCCTCTTTCTTTTTTTAATACTGAAAGGTATTCCATCTGCATATAGTCACTACATTTTCTTTATTCATTTGTCCATGGGTGAACACTTAGGTTGTTTCCATATTTTGGCTATTGTGAATAATGCTACAATGAACATGGAAGTGCAGATGCCTTTATGCAATGGCAATTTTATCTCCTTTTGGTGTCTACCCTGAAGAGGGATTGCTAGGCTAAATGATAATTCTATTTTCAATTTCTATAGAAAACTTTATACTGTTTTTGATGATACTTACACCAATCTAAATTTTCACCAACCATGTAGCAGAGTTCCTTTTCTTCCACAAGTCACACCCACTTCTAACTTCACCCACCCCTTCCTTAACCCCCACAACCAATAATCTGTTCTCCATATCTATGCTTTTTTTTCAGTTTAAAAATACTATATAAATGGAATCATAGAGTACGTCGTCCCTTACAAATAGCTTTATCCATGAAGTATAGTTTTCTGGAGATTTGACCAGGTGGTTGCTGGTATCAATATGCCATTCCTTTTACTACTGACTGTTGGGAAAAACAGCAAAGGAGAAAGGACTTACAGAGTGCCTACATAAATTGGCTATGAGTAACATATAAACAAGGAACAACAAACTGAGGAAGGCCACAGGAGGCCTCTGAGGAGGAAGGCCTCTCCATGCCTCATGTTCCAGTGCAGGGTGATCTCAACTCTGTTACCATAAACATTTTGCTAAAGGATGTAAAACCCCTCTGTAGCACTGTGACGTAGCCAGACTTGTAGGCTCCTTCTAAGGCCCCTGTTCTATCAGCTGTACATAGATAATAAGCTAGAGATAACTACATGTTCTTGTTTTGTGAGACAAGACAAAGTTATCAAACCGCCACTGTTATCAATCCTTAGGATGACACACCAGACCTGGCTCACTGATTAACTTCTGGCTCACTGATTCACTCCACCATCACTCTACCCATACCCTATAGATCAAAGTAATTGTAATCAATAAATAGTGTGGTTGATCAGAGTTTGGGGTCTTCACTGACTCCACCAGAGTAACAAAGTGATGGGCCCCTGGTCCCACTGTCTCTCTTAATCTGTCTTTTTCTCATTCCTTAATAATGCAAGGTACAAAGGTAAAATAATGCAAGATAAAGTTCTAAAGATTTGCTATATGACATAGTGACTTTAGTTAACAATACATTCATGTGCACTTAAAACTCTATTAAAAGGGTACTTCTCATATTGTGTTTTTAGAACACACAAATAAAAAAAAGACGCAAGAAAATTTTTGGTTGTCATGGCTGTATGTTACATTGATTGTGGTGATGGCTCCACAAGTGTATGCTAAGTCCAAACTCACCAAACTGTATGCAATTAATGTGAACATTTTTTTATATCAATCACACATCAACAAAGAAGTTGTGACATTTGTATTTATGACCCCTGTGGGTCTGCAAAACTACTTTAACAGAGTTCTCACTGATTTCTTTCCTGATTTTATGAAATAGAAAGTAGTTATTTTAGTTAAAAATATAATTAACTAAGTTTGAATGAGACTATACTAGGAGCCATAATGACAGTGGATTATAACCATGTGCTTTTAAAAAATATTGGGGAAAGAAGAAGTAGTTTGATCCACAAATAAAGTCTAATTTTTTTCAGAACATGGGAGAGTATAGCATAAAGCACAAAACGTGAGGACAATAAAATTTAATTTTCATAGTTTATATAATATTGAGTCACAAAAAGTCATAAAATAAGCAGTGGAATGTCTTAAAATCTTGTCAAAGTTTTTCAGATTGGGGGAGTTTCCTGATTAAAGTCTCTGCTTTGTATGTAACCTGTCTAGAAAGCAGCAATTCTGTGTACTGCCAGAATAATTTTCTGAATTTATATTAACTTTATTATATTCTTGATTGTTAAAAAATACAAGGGATAAAGCTTCTTTACATATAAAGAATGCAAGCTGCTGTCGTAAAATTCTTTATGTTTCTATGTTTATTTTAAAATAACTTATTATCACTTTGATTAAATAAGTATTATTTCTCAGACACCCATTATACTATCTTAATTATGCACACCTCTTTGGACACCATTTTTAAAAAATATATCTTAAATATAGAAAAACAATTCTAAAAACTGTATCTTAAATTTAGAAAAACTAAAATAACATTTCAGGGTATCTTTTATAGCTAAAGTAAGACCACTGAAAGATAACAAATATTTGTTATTTCACCATAGATGAGAAATAATTAAATGGTATGCTTACTCTTTTTTTAAATTGGTTCCTCATGATTGTCAGAGATATGTGCATAGATATTTAAAATCAGTATAGAAAATCAGTTTCCCTAAATTAAGCTTGTCTAAGTAAAATGAGATTAATGTAAGTATTTCAGAAGGAAGACACTGTGAGAATATCCTGGATATTTACAATTTTCTGAATGTCCATAACATGTTTTTACCTTCAGGGGAAAAACTGATCAAACTCTTATGTAATAGCTACCTTATTCTTCTCCATGTTTATATTACTTTTAATGTAATAAATAGTGCACAATCAATTCCTTTTGGGATCTTAAAGTTGTGTTTATTTTATTCTGACACTTGCCTGCCGAGTCTGCTATTATGACACAGTCCAGAATCAGTATCTCCTACAAAGTAAGACAATCTCAGAATATCCTGGAAAGGTCTATAACAGGTATTTTAAATTGTTAATATTTTAAAGAATTATGCTTTTATGAATGACATCATGCAGACAAATTTTAGTCCATACTAGTGAACAGAATGAGAATTTTCAGAACTCTTTTAAGGTGGAAATATAAATGAGTTCATGAAAGCAGGCTGTGAATATAAGAACCATTAGGACAAGAAATAATTCCATAGGATGACATTAAAATAAGAGTAATTTTACCAAGCTTTAAAATATATTGTTGATATTATTTTAATAATCTGTTTATTTATGTGTGTATATGTATGTATGTGTGTGTATATATTTATCATCTATCTATATATATGTATATATATATATACACACACACACATACATATACATATACACACACATAGATTATTAAAATAATCTATGTGTGTGTGTGTGTATATATATATATATATATATATCCTAAATGTATTAGACTCAAGATTTATAAAGAAAGTGAAATACTATAGCCTTTTGCTGAGTCTCATTACTTCTTGTGGCAAAATTGTTAGGTAGTCTCAAAAATAAACTGTTCTCTTTTTTACCAGGACATAATTGAAAATTTAGCTTGTGACAAAGCCATACCTAGAATAGTATAATAGATAATTATTTTTATTTAATCAGGTATGACAAATTACTATTAAGTAACAAGGATTGACTTTACATAAGGAGCTAATATCTAGAAAACTCTCCCAAGAATATTAGCCTGGTACCTGGCTTATAGGTGCTACGTCGGTTAAATGGGGAGAAAAATAAATTTTTGAGGATGAGCAACCTTAGCAAATTTTTACAACCTCAAAAAGGGGATGAATTCACACATAGTTATAGGTGCTGCTGGTAAAATTTTAAGGAAAGAGTTTTTGGTCTCAATTTTCTAGACTTGGGATCTCAAAAAATAGAGGATTCTAAAAGTTCAAACAAAATGCTTTAGGAAAGCTTCTAGAGAGAAGGTGATTTTATAGCCCCAATGTCTGTTCAAACACTGGGACTATAAAATTTTGCAAAGCAAACTTAAGGAGGATTAATTAAAAACAGTGTCATTGCTAGTATATAATTAGGTTAATTGAGATATTTATCAAGACATATTATTGCATGTAGGTAAACAATAATATTCCATAATCTATTAAGCATTTACAGACAGACAAGAACAATTAAAAATTAGTAAAGTGACTGAAATTAAAACTGTAAAATATATCCTTCAATATTTAATAATAATTATGTCGGAAATTAAATGGAAGAGTGGATGTAAATATTTGATAATCATTCAAGAAAATAAATAAAAATGAGACCCAATAAATCCATGTCTTTGTGATATTTCATTACACCTAGAAAAATGAGAGAAACCTAAATACTTCCAGAAATAAAAAATGTTAAATAAAAATGTTAAATAAACATTAAGCATGTCACCTAAAAATTGTTGGCAATTAGAATGTCATCACACTTCTTAAAACAAACACTAGAATTTAGAAGAGAATGGAGCAATGATCTAAAGGAAAAAGAGTTCTAAAATAGAATCCCATATCTTGTCAAAGGATCAATCAAGTGTGAAGGTTGAATAAGTAATTTTATCTTATGTATGTTCACAAAGACTTCACTTTCCATGAATTGTTTTTGGAGGCTATTGAAGTAAGTGTTGCATCAAAATGAGAAAGGCATTTAAACAGTATTAAATAATACTTAGGAAAGATAGAGAATACAGTAAAGATACCAACTACCAAAGAATGAAATAGAAATTCCGGCATGGTGATGTGTTTTGTGTGGAGAGCATAAGAGGAGAAGCTAAGGAGGTAACTGTTTTATCATTTCTAGAGAAAAATCCATAGATGAGTCCTAAAACAGTGAAACCAAGGAATCACACACATAAAGTTTAGATTTTAATATGTTGATAATAAAGAACAAGAACTAACCAGTTTTAGGAAAATGATTGCTTTGGGACAGTGGAAAACAGTTCTTCAGAATGATTGAGAAGAGAGTTAGTAAGACAATATCACATTTAAAACACTATATAAGCATTACTGTGCTAAAAAAATAAAATAAAATATACAATTTCCAGGCATCAAAATTCTTGCAATTAAAAGAAAAAGCTCTTATGATTAGTAATGAGAAAAGAATTACCCAAAAGAATAATGAGAAAAGAATATAATCTAGAAACAAGAAACAGGTAAGAGCTGTACAAAAGACACTGAGTTTACTAGCAATAAAGATGAATGAGTAGTGGATTTTGAATTCTCTGACATGCTTATCATTCATTTAGGTGGGAATATAAATTTGTAGAACTACTGTGGAAGTCAGAAATAACATTTTACTTCTTTTCCATATATACATAGTCATAATCAGAAAAATGCTCAAGTCTATTGAAGAATATTAGTCTCTACTTGATTTTCATAGGAAAGAAACAGTAAAAACATTTATAATTTAAATGAGAGAACACTGGGAAAACCCTTAGAAAATAATCTGGCACATAATAAGCTGTAAATAGGTGTTGGATACTGTTATTGTCATTATAATCATAGAACTATTTATATTATAATCTAAGAGTAAAAGAAATTATAGCAATTCAAATAGATGTTTATTTATAGTTATAAAAATGGAGGTTTTCCACAACCAATTGAGACTGAAGATTAAAAAGATCATTCATTATTTCATATTGTGTGTCTTATGTGTGTGTTTACAAACACATTGGTGAAAATTATTACAAAAGGGGATATTCGGAGATACTTTTATATTCCCTCTTAGTTATTTTTCAAATTCTTCAAAGTTTTCCACTGTGACATTTTAACACCTTAAAGGGAACAGTGACAGTGGATGGGAGATAGCCATACAAAATTTAAAAGGTGATAAATAATTTTAAAAACCAAAAAGATTTGCAAGGAATTGCAATTGACTTAATAATGGGGAAGTCGTTTTCTTTTGCAGTATCTAAGCTGTAAGTTAGTTTTGATTATACTCCCAACTTGTTTTCCATGATTGATACTGATTGTGTCATTTTTTTTTTCTGAACATAATCCATTTATAAACTTGTTTTCAAGCTTAAAAACGCAAGGGGTACATTAGTTTTATGACAGGAAAATCACATAGGAAGAATATTGGAAACCCAATATTTTTCTTTCAGTCTTGATTGTAAAAATAAGTTTAGTGAGACTATTTGTTCTTTAGTGCTGTTTAAATGTGAGTACTTCAAAATCCCCCTGCCCCCCCACACACAAAAAAATGGTTATAATGTTGGCAATGAACATGACAATTATTCAGAGTTAGAAAACAAAAACAACTAAGAGTGCTTTGCCACAAACGTATTTTACTGCTTTAAGGGGAAAAAAATATCCCTGCAGTTAAAGAGCACCCTTTTAACAGAAGGGTGTATTTATTTAGATTTTTAAATATCATAACCTTTGAAAAATGACTGGCTACTGAATGTCTTAGTACAGGTGTTCAGGTTTTCTCTATAAACGATTTGTCAAGAGCAATTTGTGGGTTATGTTACCTTAAAATAGGTAGTTATTTCTTTGGTGAATGGAAGAGGAGGGATGTGTGGGTAGTTTCATATTCTCAGTAAGTTAGGTTAAAAAATGCCATCCATAAATGACATAATTTTCTAGTATATTCATAACTCAAATTTTAAATTAAATAGATGCTATTATTTAATTTTGCAGTTGTTTCATGAAAAAGTTTTTTTAGGTTTTTAAGGTCACGAGAAGGCCCTTACGTGAAATCCAAACTGATATAAAATGAAATAGGAATCTTCCATAGTGACTGCAATTTTTATGTGTCTTTCATTCATTAAATCTAGTTTGCAACTAGAGAAACTATCTAGAACAAAGATATCTGTTGTGTGTTTGTCAGATTGGTTTGACTTAAGTACATTCTTATGTACTGGGTCTGTCATTTATAAGCATTTTGTTATCTGCCATGTATGAACCTTACGAATTGGCCTCATATGATTTAAACTCAGAAGACTTCTAAATCGTGTGATGATTTCCTTTCTAATTGTACTTCTTTATTTCAATCTGTAATGGAAATGTGATATAGCAAGATGTTTATTAGAGTGGAACAAATTAAAATTATTATTCTATACTTTACATATTCCCAAAATCAACTCTAATATACAAAATGTTACTATGCACTTGTATTAATTTTTTAATAAAATAAAGCAAGTTATTGAGTTGCATGTGAAAAACAGAAGGTATGAGCTCAACATGCAATAGGCCTATAGATGAGCAAATACTGTACCACCATTTTATTTAGAAACAGTAATGTAAGGTGTGTTCTTGTCAGTATTTTTTCTTTTCTGTAAATTTATTCAGCACAAATTCCACGTCATTGATTGTATTCATGTTCTTATCTGCGGGGGTCTGTCCTGCAGATACTGACTTACTGACAGATGAGTACATTCACTCAAACACAGAATATAATGAAAGGGTGGGTTAGGGGTGTCCATGGCCTCTCACCCGAAGGAGTTAATGGCAGCTGGCCCTGACTCCCTGGCCTTCCTGGCCTTTATTCAGCGCTCATTAAATGACAAAAGCTTTGAGTCAACATGACTAGAAGGTAAAGATTGAAGGCCAGGTTCTGAGACCCAAAGCAAACACCTTTTGTTGATAATAAACTTTTGCCAACCCCCGAGTAGGAGGCAGTTAAGCACCCTTGGTAGAATAAAGGTTAGTCTTAGGACCATATGAGTAAACAAGTTAGTTAGGTAAGCCTTCTACATTCCTTAGTTTCTACTTTAATTTCCTTAACTAAGGGGACAAGGCTGTCTTCAGCCAAGTACTATAGTAAAACCCCTTAGGGCTTCCAAAAGTTTTTGTGCATATTCTATATAACCAAAATTTCTTTCACCAGCCAGATTGAACCCCCATACCTATCTGTATACTTTTTTCTTCAAATGCTAAAATCAGCCACTAAATTAAATCATCAGTGTCCTGACAGATAAATTTAGTTATAATTACTTAAATTGGAAAATGTGTCTAAAGATTTCTTATATCCATCATATTCATTAACTCCAGTCTCACACATACATATCACATTAATATTAATTATTCGATTATCAGAGCAATGAGAAGTAAATCTCTCCATTTACGAATTCATTCAAGAAAAATATTTCTCTCTTTTCTCCCCTTTCTCTTTTTCATCATCCTTCCACTCTCATTTTCTTTCAACTTGAGACCTTTTGTTCAAATGCAAGATTGTATTTATTTATTTATTATTTTTGACACAGGGTTGTCCTCTGTTGCCCAGGTCGTAGTGCATTCACATGGTTGGGGCTCACTGCAGTCTCAGCCCCCCAGGCTCAAGAAATCCTCTGCCTCAGCCTCCCAAGTAGCTGGGACCACAGGCACATGCTACCACATCTGGCTAATTTATAAATTATTTGTAATATGAAGTCTCCCTATGTTACCCAGGTTGGCCTTGAACCTGGGTAGTCCTCCTGCCTTGGTCTCCAAGAACAATTTTTACAGATGTGAGCACTGTGCCTCGCAGGCTTATTTTTAAAATTACATAAAAATATAAAAATGGAACTGAGATGACCAAAACACACATAGAAGCCAAATCCCTGTCATCTCCCTTTTCTCAACATATTATTGCAAATCTCAGAGAAAGATTTCTTGGGAACTTCTTGAATTCAAATTCACTGATATAGGACTTATCAAAAAAATTAATGAAGAATAGAAAAAAATTAACACATTGTTTCACATTTTATTTTTCTTTCAGAAATTTGGACCCAGCATGGATTTGGAAATAGCATAATTTAAAAACACTTCATTTTAAATATCTATACATTGTGAAGGGTATAAATGCAAAAATATGATTAATGACAAATATAAATTCAGCTCTTTATAAAAATAAATGAATTTTTCTATAATTTCCAAAAATACAAACTGTGCTATTTTCTTCCTAAAAGGAGATGTTTGACCATTTGGAGCAGATTAGTTTCATATATATATAGACAGGCATGATTTAATCATTCTACTTAATGAATTTTTCATTTTAGGGTAGTAGGAAGGTAATATGCATTTCTAAATCTTCTCGAGTCACAACAAGGTTACATTTGGATAAATCCATTGCAATTTAAAAATAAAGTAAATGGAAAATGCACTTCAGACTTATCATATTTTCAACTTATGATAGGTTTATCAGGATGTAACCTTGTTGTAGGTCAAGAAGCATCTGTACAAATATGTATGTGCAGATATTTCTGTACAAATGTATGTATATATTTATATATGGAAGTATATATTAAATAAAATATCTCTAACCAAATATATAAAATATAATTTTTGCTGCCTGTGTTTTAAGTGAATAATCATACATTCTCTTTGTATATTTTATAAGTTGGCCTTTGTCATTATTTATTTTAAATATCTGTATCATCTTTTCCAGATTCATTTCTCACTTTCTGTATTGACTTACATTGAAAATCTCGTTGAGGTTTTCATTATCACATTATGTTCATAGTTTTAAAGGTATAGATTAATTGTAACACTGAATGTTTCTAAATAGCAACATAGGATAACATATAGTTACTTAATTTCTGGTATGTCCTTCAGAAAAGTTTAATAAATACATGTTGCACAGTTATTTTCAGATTTACTATAAACAATTTCATATCATCTGAATGTCATTTTTTTCTCCTATTTTCTATATAGTTATTTCTAGTGAGCAGGAAAATTACTGATTTTATTTATTTATCTTGTATCTGACCATCTTGTTGATTTTTCTTGTTATATCTAATAATTTGTTCCTTGATTCTAATGAGTTTCCTATGTATTCGATCATATACACAAACACATCGTCTAAGATTAATGATAGTTATTCTCTTATTTTTTATATGCATTTAAATTTTGTTTTCAATTTGTATTTTCATCTTTATTGGCTGAAAAGACCAGTACCATACTGAATATAACTGTGGTTAAAAGATATCCTATTTATGTTTTTGACTGATGGTATCGCTTCTAATGCTTTACTTGTTGTGCAATTGTTGTTCTAAGTTTCTTGCCCAGAGTTGTTATTTCCATGAAGCGAATGAAGCATAAGCTTTAGAACCCAGTAGTTAACACTCTTTTCCCAAGGCTTTACTACTAATTTTGTATTCCTAATTCTGTTATTTTGTGTAAAGACATTCTGTTGCTCAGATCATATACGCTTCTGGTTTGTGTGGGATGTATGAGATTGTTCACAAGTGCTTCTTAAATCACACGTCCTTGTAGATTTCAGTTCTGCTTTTTCAATGTATATTTCACAATTTGACCTCATACTACTGTTTCAAGATGATAACTGATCTGACAAAGCTTTATTTCTTTTTCCCTTTCTTAAAAACACTGAAAACCCTTCTTCATCGTTGTTTACCCTACTGCTGCTCAAAAAGAAAATATCAAACTTCTATCAAAAGTTTTAGAGTTTTCTGCATTAGAAAATTTAGTTTTTCCATTTAGCTATGCATTGCTTCTGGGTTAGTTGTGCTTCTTTTTTTCTAGTCATTCTGTTTTCAGGTGATATATTGTTTTTTTTTGTTTGTTTGTTTTTCCAATGATGGTGCCTAAATTCTTCAGTTATGATACATTTTCTTCAATTACATTGAATTATTCTCATTATTTAAAGATCTTTTTTATATCAGCAATTCTGAATTTTGTGTCCATGTTTCCTAACTTAAAAAAAAAAATAATGTTAAGTCCATTGTTGTTTGTGATAAAAATTGAGAGTCTGGGTTTCTGCTGAAATCACTTACTATCTTCTATTGTTGTTCTGGTGAGCCATTCAAAACATGTAGTTTAGCAATTATTTAAAATTTAGAGAGCTGTTACTTATAGCATTGGTGAACAGGGTATGAAACAAAACAAAACAAAACAATAGAATGATACAACCCCTTAAGATACTATAGGTTCTTGGGTCAAAATATGGCATAATATGTTTATCCATTCTCCTGCTGAAGCCATACAGTTTGCTTCCATTTTTTAAAGTTTTACAAGCGACATTGTATTTAACCTTATTTTACATGTCTCCCTGTGAATGAGTACATTCCTTAAAAATATATATCTGAGAGGAAATTGTTGTATCTTATGGAACGTACATTTTGCATTTACTCAGTAAGTCAGATTGTTATTGAAAGTGATTGTTTTAATTAATTCTCCTAGTTATAGAAAACAATTGTCCCTACTGCTCCAAAACATTTTCAACATTTGTCAGATTTTTAAATTTTTTGCTTAACTGATAGGCGGCAAATTATACTTCATTTTGTGTTTAATTTGCATGTTACTATTTATAAGGAAGATTACAAATATGTTTTTGGTTTTTCAGGTTAATTTTTCTCTCAATCTACATTAAGGTGCTTGGTTCATTTTTCATTGTTTCTTTTCTTATCAGTATAGAAGAGTCTTATGTAATCTTGTTGCTATGGATTTTTTTAGGTCTACATATGCCAATATATTCTTATAATCTCTGGCTTGTTTTTACTCCTTTAAAGCATTTAAGATAATGTGAATGTACAGAAGTTACAACTTTTATTGTGGTGAAATCAATATTTTCCTTAATAGTTCATGTTTTTTATTTCTTGCTTAAGAAAGTCTTTTTAAGGTATATTTCCTTCTCAAAGCTTTAAAGGGATGACTTTAATTTTCTATAATTAAATTTTGTATGATCTATTAGGATCTAGTTTCATTCTCTCTGTATTTTAAAACCAATTGCTGCGGTAAATTTTTTGCACAGGTCTAATGCCATACCCTCTTAAATGCTACTGTTCTCAAAAAAAAAAAAAAAAAACCCTCACTTCATAACAAGGAAGCGTTTTTATCCATTATATTATTCATCATTTATCTTTGCTTTTGTCCGTGTTTGCTCCTTTACATTTAAGTTAGAATAGCTTGTCCTATTTGCACTAAAATTTCAATGGGAATTTGATTGGAATCTATAATTGTTATTATTATCATTATTATTAGGTGGAGAGACATAGCATGTTTACCATCTTTACTCCTTTTATTGTTGAAGACAGACTTTCTCCATGTATAGCAGACCACTAGAAGGTATCCAAGTCTTAACTGCTGGAACTTATGACTATACTACATGGCAAAAGACACTTTGCAGTTGTGAATAAGTTAAGGTTCTTGGGTTTGGGAGATTACGCTGGATCTCAGTCCATTTGTGCTCTCATATTACACTACCACAGACTGGGTAATTTATAAAGAGTAGAAATTTGTTTCTCAGAGTTCTGGAAGCTGAGAAGTCCAAGGTCAATGTGCTAGCAGCTTAGGGTTCAGTCTCTGCTTCCAAAATGGTGCCTTGAATGCTGCATTCTCTAGAGGCAAGGAACACTATGTCCTCACCTGGCCGAAGAGTAGAAGAGAAGGCCCCTGTCCTGCAAATCCTCTTTATGATACCATTAAACATACCACCTCCCAACATTGTTGCAATGAAAATTGTTTTTAACACATGAAGTTTGAAGTATACATTTAAACTATAGCATCCTGAATTATCGAAATGAGCCCAAAGTAATCACAACACTCTTTATAATTGACAAAAGGAGGCAGGGACATGAAAGAAAGAGAGGCGGCCACTGAAACAGAAATCACAATGATGGAATTTCTGATTAGGGACTGTGATACAAGGAATACAAGTAGCCTTTTAAACTAGAAAGGGCATGGAAAACATTCTCCCCCTAGAAGCAACACCATCTGTGGACACCTTGATTTGAAGCCTAATGAAACTCCTTTTATAGACTTACCTTCTGAACTGCAAGAGAAAAAAATTGCTTTGTAAACCACTAAGTTTGTGATAATTGGTGACAGCAGCAATAGGCTTCTAATATAACATTTAATTACATATCCCTACGCTTTTAAAATGAAGTTTTATAATTTTCTCTTTAATGTTCAGATAACTATCTCAGATTTATTTTCATGCAATTTATAGAAAGGTAGGCTTTCTCTTTCTGATTATAGCTTTGTAATTGATTTATAACTTTCTAATATTCAGATTTGTTAAAAGACATTATTAATAATATTACCTATATTCTCACTGGCTTCTGTATAGAAAATACACTTAAATAATTATATTATTTTTGAAAAATGACAGTTTCATTAATTTCTAGTTTTTAACTTTTTTGTCATATTCTATTGGCAAAACCTTCTCGTTAGAGTTGACAAGAAGTAATGATACTGGATGGTCCATGTCTCATTCCTGATCTAGAGTGAAAATGTGATCTATATTATGTATTTTTTAGTGTTCCAGGAGGAAAACAAGTACTTCGTTACTCAGAGTTTAAGTGAAGAAGCTTTGGTATAGAGGACTGGTTATTAAAGTGCTGAGATGCGGAAGGAGTAAAATGAAAAACATGTTGTTCAAATGTCTGTAATTGCTTTAGGGTTTGAGGAATAAAAAGAATAAAGTTGTGTTACATAAATTGCCGCAGCTTTTGCTTTTAGAACTGCCACTTGACATCTGAGCACAAATCCAAGAGGTAATATTATTAGTCTTGTCCTTAGCGATAGAAAGGAGAAGGTAGAAGGGGAAACTTGGAACTTGGGACTGAGAACCAATAGGCAAATCACTGGTACTCTCCACATTTGGGGCTACTAAGCAGTCTTATGCATGATACCACTTATATTTGCATACAATAGTACTAGAGACATTTTGCTTTTGTCTCACATGATGCAATCATTCCTCAGGTAAAAAAATGCTCTAATTAGTCTACTAAGTTTGATTAACTAAGGGCACATCAGTCACTGCATCCGGCTCTAAGTGATGTTAGTTCCTCTCTTATCCAGATATCTAAATATTCATTCTACGACCTAAAAAATAAGCTGTTAACCATAACTAACACTTTTTCTGTAAACTAGTAGAAAAATAGCAAATAAAAAATGATTATGACATACAAATAAATGTGAAAAGGGAAGAAAGCCAAAATGCATGCCTTCCACAAGTCCTCATTTCTGTAACTAGAAACTAGTAAGCAAGTTGATTCTTACAGCTGTTTGCAACGATACCACTGTTTCCGTGTTCCCTTTATGCTGGGAGAGTACTTAAAGTTGGTCATAGTTTTTGACCTGTTGAGGTGATCTAAATCCGTACTTTGAAAAATCTAAATTTTTAGTGGTCTTGATTTTTTAGTTTGATGTCATCTTTCAACTACTTTTCACTGAACATGAAAACCGTAAGATAATTCCCAGGAAATTCTTAAAGTTTCAGGTGTAGAGTTTTTTGTCTCCACTGTGTTGAAGGAAGCTGATTTCTTCATGACTTTTGAATTAAGCTCCTCAGCCAGTACAGTGAACCTTTTCTGTGGGTCTTTGTCCATAACTGTATGGAGCCTAATATAACCAGTTGGTAGCTTTAGCTTCCATCCCAAGGGAGCTGTTGTTGTGCACCTGCAGGAAGCAGTGGTATAGAAGACCACTGAACCATCAGACCAGGATTAAAGTGTTGTGAACCAAATATTCTGAGTGCCTTATACGGTGTAAGAAGTAAGGCATTGCCACTTTATTTCAGTTAAGTAGCTAGGATACTGGGGAAACAATAAAACCCCAAATGTAAATGTTTTAAAACAACACATGCTCATTTCTCTCTCATTTGCAAGAACCAACTTAGAGTGGCTTGAGGCTCTCCTCCATGCAGATTTCCTTCTGGTATCCATGCTGGCAGAGCAGTTTCTCCCTGCTATATTAATACATGCCATGGCCAAGGGAAAGAAGATAAAACTATGCTAAGACTGATTCTTAAATATTCTTCCTGGAAGTGACAATATGTAACTTCTGCTCATATTTTACAGACCAAAGTAAATTATATACTATTCCTAAAGAGTCAGGAATGTATAATCCTACTGCATAAATAAGAGCTGAACTAGAAATATGGGGTGAACAGAACCAGGACGATCACAGTCTGCCCTCCTGATAACCAAATATTGGATTTCTTTTTCCTTCTACATGCAAGATACACTCACTACTTCCCCAAATAAAACAACCACAAATTCTTATTTGTGCAAATAAGAGCTGGCATTATTGAACAATTTTAAATAGTCTTTCTATCAAAAATATCTCTGTACCAGATTTTTATCAGATTACCTTTGGGACTCAGAGAACTAAAAAGACAAGCTACTTTCCAACACATGGTCTTTACGGAGAACAAGGATATGGACTCCCATGAGGAGCGTTGAAGAAGGTCCTACATATTGTTTATTTGTGTGTGTCTGTATTTATTTATTTACATATACTTATACATTTATAAATATATTATGTCTGGGCCAGATACAGTGGCTCACACTTGCAATGCCAGCAGTTTGGGGGGCCAAGGCAGGAGAATTACTTGAGGCTGGGAGACCGAGACGAGCCTAGGCAACATAGCAAGACCCTGTCTCTATAAAAATAAATTTTTAATTTAGCCTGGCATGGTGGCACACACTGTAATCTTAGGTACTTGAGAGGCTAAGGCAGGTGGATTGCTTGAGCCCAGGAGTTCAAGGCTACAGTGAGCTATGGTCATGCTACTGCTCTCTGGTTTGGGCAATAGCAAAAGACCCTGACTCTAAAAAAACAATAAATAATAAATAAATAAATAAATAAATAAATAAATAAATAAATAAATAAAATGTAGGGGGCAATACCTATGTGTTGTTACAATGTGTTTTAATTTCTTGGGATGACCTAGGTCATGATGTGGTACAAACTCATACATTTCACTTTCTTCATACCATGTCTTTTTCCGGTGTTGAGCTGACATCTCATTTCTCTTCCTGCTTGAGAAGGCTGTTAGCCTATGCTTGTGCTAAGTCTCAAGTGTTGCTGTGTCTTATAGTCTAGGATGGTGGGGGCTTTGGCAGTCAAAAATTTTATTAGCCTCATATATTTATTTTATTGTAGTCAGCTCCATGTGCCAATAACCATGGTCACATTCTTTTCCAGTTAAATTTCTTACTCTTGCTGTTCAATTAATTAATTTAATTTTTGTTTCTTTTTCTTGATTTAATTCCAGACACACCTATCCTTTCAGGTTTTGGTGGGAGAACAGCATCTTTAATCGCTTTTTAAAGACATTTTGTCCAATTTAATGAATGTAATTGGTGGTTTACTCTTAGTAAGATCTTTATCTGGGATACATTAATACATCACATACTCACATCCTCTTGATTTGAACCTTGCCATGAGGTTTAGTTTCAACTTGCCTTTGAAACTAAAGGCTTTCTTAGATTTAATGCTTAGAAGTTGACATTGAAAAAATAATTCTCTTCTAGAAGTACAGGTTTCAAAATTTCTGAACTTTCTCTATTCCAATTTATTCCTGCTTGTATACTACCAGGAATTTCTGAGTTCATCTCTCTTTTGTACTACATTTTCAAGTTCAGGTAACTGCCGTACCCGAATTTGTACTACCATTCTGTTATATGACTTTTTGCCTTAGAGTATAACTTACTATGCACATGATTGAATTTCAAAATTATCAACGCAATATTTTCAAATGATTCACAGCTGCATTAATAGGGACACCATCCTTTCAGTTACTGAAAACTGTTTACTTGCTGCCAAACAAACAAGAACGATAGTGTCGTAAATTGTATATGTCTGTGTATATACATGTATAAACATATATAATTATACAAAACACAAACATATTGGCAATTATTTATATATATATATATATATATATATATATATATATGCTACATATGTTCTCTCTCTCTCTCTTTCTCTCTCTCTCTCTTTTTTTCTCAGTGCCTACTCACTGCTACAATGTATTTTAATCTCTCAGATGATCCAGGTTATAATGTGGTACAAACTTGTAAATCTCAGTTGCTCAGTGGCTTAAAACAACAAAGGTTTCCTTGTCACTCCTTTTACATGTCTGTCACTGATTGGCTGAAGCTCTGTTCTCTTTTCATCTCCCTGGGAAACAGACTCAGGGGGCGGCCATCATTTCAATTACTGCTGATGATAACACAAAACTGAAAGAGTGCTATGACAACTTGGCTCTTAAATATCAACTTGGAACTAATATATATCATTTCAATTTTTATTTTATTGTGAATGCAACATGGCCCTTCCAAAGATCAAAAGTAGTAGAATGCACAATCTGACCATGTGCCCAAATTCGTGATGCACAGCAGTGATATTTTTCATATATAGCAACCACTTGATTTCTAGACCTCTGTATTCTGGCAACAACAACAACAAACAGAACCAAAATGTTGTCAATGTTTCAGAACCCACATACCATCTTATGGAAGATTATTCCAAACCTACAGGCCAGTCTCCTAGCTAGAACCTAAACTGAGTATTGAATAGGCAATTCCAACATTTTATGAAGGCCAACAGCTTTTAGATAATGAAATATATCTTAAAGTCAATAAATTATATAAGTTTCAGGCCACCAATACAGTATTTTAATGAAAACTAATTTTCTTGGACAGAAGCAATACTTTTTCTATGATATCATAATAGTAAACACATGCTAGAAGTCCATACACGGTGACTGATATAGCATTCCAGGAAGGAAGCTGTTCAGAGTGAGTATCTTTTCCATTTGGGAAAAAAACACTGTCTATGATGCAAAAGGTCAAATATAAGCAATCTGCCTCTTGGTGACTTACTGGTGTCTGTGGTAAACTGTGCCATAGCATAGACTTAATCTCTGCTCTTGGCAAAATAGATACACATTGAAGTGGTGGTCATGCCAGTGATGGGGAATACCTTATTCCACTTGTGCTGTTGTAACAAAATACCTGAGACTGGATAATTTATAAAAACACAGAAATTTATTTCTCACAGTTCTAGGGGCTGGGAAGTCCAAGCTCAATGCATTCGCACATCCTGTCTGCTGAGGCCTTTCTGCCTCATCTTTATGTAGCAGAAGGCAGAAGTGTGAACTAAGTGGACACTGTAAGAAGTACCCTTTAAAATAGCCTTAATGGCAGTAAGGCAGATGCTCCCCTTATGGCCTAATTACCTCTCATGAAGGTTCCTCCTCTTCATACTATCACATGGGTGACATCATAATTTTGGAGAGTATGCATTCAAACCAAAGAAGGAACTCCTAAATTTTGAATACATATGCAACCTCCATGCCTACTATCATTTTTTTAATATGGCTGTGTTGAACAAGGCTTGTCATGCTAGATAAAGAAACTGAATAACAGCCACATGGTGGGTCATAATGTACTCCTGGTTATTTCTAATTTTCTTTCTAGCACTTTGCAAGCATTTCTGTTATGCATAAATATTTACACACTCTATACCCATTCCAAGAAGTCAGCTTACATTACACTTGTCCATTTATTTATGCAAACAGGAATAAAAAAACCAAAAAACTTTTATTTTTGATCTTTTCAAGTTCCTGACTACTGATTACAGGGTTGGTCACTATCGACAAATTAATGCAGGATCTTTGCTCATAACTCCCATCAAGTTGGAGTGAAAAACAAATGTACTCTATAAACTAGATGTAGGCTTTTTCTTTTGTTTGGTTACTTATTTCTTCAAACAACTAATTACAAGGAAGAATTCACATGGCTCGGCGCTATGGCTCATGCCTGTAATCCCAGCACTTTTGGATGCCAAGGTGTGCAAATCACTTGACACCAGAAGTTTAAGACTAGCCTGGACACCATGATGAAACCCCATCTCTACTAAAAATGCAAACATTAGCCAGGCATGGTGGCACATGCCTGTAGTCCCAGCTACTGGGGAGGCTGAGGCAGGAGAATTGCTTGAAACTGGGAGATGGAGGTCACAATGAACTGATACGGCACCACTGCACTTCAGCCTGGGCAACAGAGTGAGAGTCAATTTCAAAAGAAAAAAAGAAGAAGGCTAGAGATGCAGGATATATATTTAAATAATCTTAAGAAATGGCCATGTGAAAGGTGAGAATTCAAAATTGGTTACCTAATAGTATTGTAAAAGAAAGCATGAGAATTAAACATTTAAAATTCCTAGAAACACTTACTATATGAGCTTGCCGAAGTGGAAGAATCTAAGAATGTATTACGTTTGAAAGGTAAGAAATCATAAATCAAAAGAATAAAAAAAGCAACACAAAAGCAAACTGTGACATAAGTAAGAGGCACAAATCACACGGGGTGAAACTGAACAACTATAATACCTTAGATTGGAAGATGAATCACACTTATTTTTCAAAATACAAAATGTTCAGTATAAAAAAGAAAATACTTTATCAGCATATGACTTAATTTGGTAAAAATATCTTTCTTAAATTCAGTTATCTTCTACTGACTTTCACAGGAATAATAATTAAGAAGAAAGAACTGCTCCCTGCTGGGTTTGTTATTGTGTGCTTCCTAGTTTCCTGTAACTGTTAAATTGGAGCTTTATTAAAACATCAAATTGCACTATAATCTCTTCAGCAAAAATAGTAATATGACAGGCAAAATATTAAAATATTATTTTAAGTATGTATTTGGCATTTCTGATAGGGAAAATTATATGTTTTAAGTGGCCTGTATTATTTTTGATAAAAAATACTTAAAATCCAGTGCAGGCTTTTCACAGGATTGGGAGCTGGTCTTCCTAGTCACCTTTGCCATTTACTAACTGTTTGTCATTGCCAAGTGTCATTACTTCTCTATGTCGCAGTTCTTCATTTGAAAATGTAGATCATTTTATAGAAATATAGAAATTATTATTATCTACCTTTTAAAATGATCATTATTATACTCACTGTCAAAAGAATGATTAGAGAATCACTGATGTTATTCATGGGAAGTTTTATCATTTATATTTTATGGCATATAATCTGTCACAATGGTTTTTACTAAATATAATAGAATCTTCTTATTTCACATTATTTCCCTTTCTAGGAAAAGAAACTAATGACTAGTATCCTAATATTCTTTTCTCTTCCACAAACAAAAATAGAGTCTATATATTCCCACATGGTCAAGAATTCTCGCTTTGTCAAATAAGTGCACTTTCGTTTTCACTGGTTTTGAGAACAGGCTTTCTCAGCTCACAGATATTATTGAGTTGATTATTTAGCAATTTGATTTTATTTGTTGATATATAAAACAATATAATCAGGAACAATATCTGCAGTAAGATTATCCATTATTTAACAAGCAAATAGCAGATCCCAAAACAGTTCTAAGAACCTAAATAATTCTGGGTCCAATTATAAAATCTTTATTCAGGCAATTTGCATTTTTTAATGTTATCTCAATTGCAAATGAAAATAGTTGTTTTATTTAGGTCTGTCATTATTTAAGACGACAAAAGCCTTGGCCTAAGATTAGTATGTATTTTACATTTTACTATTTATTTGATTGAGCATTTGCATACTCAATTGTGCAGAGAAAATCTCGGACAATATTTCCTAAATATCTGAAATTGGCAAATAAGTACTTCACTATCTATTGTGTAAATAATAGTTGAAGGCAGCTATTTTACTGAATTAAAATCATCTTAGTTCTATAAAATATATGCAAGTCTTTGTTATACTCAGCATTAACAATTCTTGTGTCATGTTCACCAATACAGGAAGATCTGGCTAATGGAATCATAATCTGTGTTTATATAATGCACACTTCAGATTTTGTGATAACATAATAAAAGATTATTTGTACCAGGTTTCCAATTTTAAATACATAATTGTTTCTTCTGTTCCTCCTAAGCAGGCAATTTTTTAAAGCATTTCTTTATGAGAAAGTATTTCAATTGATATAATTATTTTGAGACTTAGTATAGAATTCTTCAAATGTGGTTGTGATGAACATACTCTAGGTTGGTCTCTATTGGAGATAAATTTATATTTTACATTTATATTTCTCCATAATATTCTTCAATGCTATACCAAATCATTGACTATCAATTTAATTTGATATGAAGAGCCAAATTTTTTCTGAGATTTAGATGCAGCATAATATTTTGCACCTGCATTTTTACAGACATGGAATTTAATTGCTCCTTTATTTGGCTAATTATTTTTATATTTGGTCATTTTCGCCATTACCCTGAAATTCAATTATGCACTTATTGATGCCCTTGGGAAATTTTGCCCCATACTGACAATTTATAGTCGTAATTTAATTGCAGAAACTGTGTGTGGAAAAAAGTGCCTACTAAATCTATTGAGAAGGGTGAAGACATACAATTAGATGTCGAAATAAATGTTCAGAATGAGAACTGCTATTGGCAAGTACTTTCAAACCATGGCACAATTACATTTTTAGAGACACCTATTTGATTATGTTCCATTTTTAATTTTGTGCAGACTTTTGCTTTCTGGGAGAAGTACACATTGTATATAAATGCATTTAACTTTGTATACACCATTGTTGTACATTAATCGTAACTCACCTGTTTCTTCATAGACCAAATGTTTTATTCAAAAATATGTGAGTAAATTTTAATTTGCCTTTATGTTTTCAAAGATATATGGGAAATAAAGGGATGTCAATGTAACTCTATTTTTTTTTTTTTTTTAGGAATTCTGTCTTACTCTAAGAGCTCATCAATGTGTATTGTACTTTCTCCTGTTTCTTAAAGTAGACCAAAGTAAAGCCATTTGACATTGTCAAGTATAGGGAAAAGTAACAACATAGCAGAGGGCAGGATAAATGGTTTTAATTTTAAAATAAGATAATTTGCTTTAATTTAAGAGACAAATTATTACTTGTATAAGTACTTGAAACTATGAAACCAAGCATCAAATCAAGATATCGAGTGCTTTCATGCGCTTCCAGTCTAAACCTATTTTTAAACCTTTATCAATGTAATATATATATGTAACGAAACATCAAAATTTTGGGTCTTATACTGAAACAACTCTTAACTTCACATCTCATTTTCAGCGACACTTCCTAAAGATAAACATTTTAATTCTTTCTCATTGTAGTTATATTGACAGTTACCTCTTTAATTATAAAAGAAAACTTATTATATAATTAATTTTCAAATTCCTATATGGATGTTCAGTTTGGAAAGGTAAAGCTTTAATTCCCACTCTTCAACCTCCACTTCCCTCAATTCCTTCTAAAAAATTTGTTTGTATAATTGATTTTAATTATTCTATTACTTTTACATGTGACTTTTTATTTCATATATATATATATTTATTTATTTTATTTGAGACAAAGTCACACTGTTTCCCAGGCCAGAGTGCAGTGATGTGATCTCAGCTCACTGTAACCTCTGCCTCCCCGTTCAAGATTCTTGTGACTCAGTTTCCCGAGTAGCTGGGACTACAGGCATGACCACCACGTCTGACTCTGTGTGTGTGTTTGTGTGTGTGTGTGTGTGTGTGTGTGTGTGTGTGTGTGTGTTTAGTAGAGATGGGGTTTTACCTTGTTGGCCAGGTTGTTTTCAAATTCCTGACCTCAGGTGATCCGCCCACTTTGGCGTCCCAAAGTGCTGGGATTACGGGCATGAGCCATGGCACCCAGCCATAACTTTAGATAATATTCCTAAATCACCATTTTCCATCAGCTTTGATTCTCACACATAAAGTGAACATGTTAATGTCTAAAACTTTTTCTTAGATTCTATTCTGCCACCTCCCAGTTTTTTCAGCTGTACCTTTGCCTGTATGTTTTGCCTATGTGCTACCTGTAGTTTGAGTCTAAAAGTTAAAACCAATGAACATCTTTGTATTTTTATGAGTATGTAAACTACTGTTTAAACAAAGGCACCTAGTTTTATATAATGTTTTCCTTACTTCCAATATTAAAATTTCAGTTATATTTCACGGTTAATTTGAACCTATGGATTTACATTTTAAAAATTGCTCATATGTATGTTATCATTTAGTTTTTAGTTAACTTCATATTTTAAACATGGCTTTTTTTTTTTACTTTGGAAATTTTGAATATTAAATTATTTCTCCCGTCCTTTCTTCTTTTTTCTTTCTTTTCTTCTTGTGGTCTTTGAAAAAAAAATGTATGCCTTCTTTACTATATTCCTAATATACTGTCAATTTTTAGCTATTTCTACATGTTACAGTAAAATCCCTCCATTTTTTGTGCCCCCAGAAGTTTTTGGAGCCAATTGTCTGTTCAAATTGGGATCAATTGATGCCTTATTACTACCTATTTTCATTAACCCTACTGGTTTACTTCCACCACTTCTTATATCCCGCACGTTAACTTTTTTTCTTTTTGTCTTTCTTTCTTTCTTTTTTTTTTTTTTTTTGAGACGGGGTCTTATTCTGTCTTCCAGGCTGGAGTGCAGTAGCACAATCTCAGCTCACTGCAGCCTCCGCCTTCTAATCTCAAGCAATCTTCCTGCCTCAGCCTCCCAACTAGCTGGGATTACAAGTGCCCAACACTATGCCTGGCTAAGTTTTTGTATTTTTGGTAGAGACAGGATTTTACTAAGTTGCCAGGCTGGGCTTGAACTTCTGAGCTTAAGCCGTCCACCCGGCTTAGTCTCCCAAAGTGCTGGGATTACAAGTGTAAACCACCACTCCAGGCCTTCATATACTTCTTTATTAAAATAAAGTGTCAGGTAATTTTCTCTAATAGAGTCTGGAGACTCACTCCATGTAGTACAATGGAAATCTTTTTATTTTCTTATAATGTATTTAGCTGTAAAATTCTTGTTGAAAATAAGTTTTCCTTCAGATATGAAGGCATTGACTTACTGAATCCTTTATCTTTTGTTGCCAATGAAAAGATTGCTGCTACCTTGATTTTTTCCTTTTGCTTACTTGGTTTTGGGTTTCCTTTCTAATGATCTATCTTCTCATTATTCTTGGTTATCTAATAAATTTTCCCCTATCATTTATTTTACAATTAATTCCCACCACTTTCTGACTTTCTTTCTCGCTCCAAACCTTGTTTTAGTTCAATACTGGATATCTTACAATAGACCCTTTTTTTAACATTCTATTTTTATCTCTATCAAAAGTTTAAGTTTTGTCATTATTCCATGTGGATTAAACACCTTTTCCCTTTTTATGGGTCACAATCCTATGTATATCTTCCTATGCACTGTTTCACATTATAACTTTAGCTGTGATTTTCTTCTGATAGTTGAAGTTATAATGTACACAAATTGCTGATCTGCAGTTAGTAGTCACATTATAGCAGTAATAGTACTGGTTTATAGCAATGCCCACTTTGATTGGTGGTGTTTATTGGTCTGTCCCAGTGGCATTTTGTTTGTTAAATATTTTCAATATTTCCCATGCATAAACATATGATAGTACTTAATAAATATAGAATTGTGCAAAAAACAAAGCTAGAAGATAAAAATTACCTTAAAAAATAGATTCATTAACAATAACATGTGTATATTCTTCTAACATTAGTATCTATTTGCTTACAAAATAAAGACTAAATTACAGTTGACCTTCGAACAATGTGGAGGTTAAGAGTACTGACCCCCTCACAGTTGTAATACTGCACATAATTTTTGATTTCCCCAAAACTTAACTACCAATAGCCTACAGTTGATCAAATCCTTACCAATAACATAAACAGTGGATTAACACATAGTTTGCACATTTTATGAATTGCATACTGTTTTCTTATAATAAATTAAGTCAGAGAAAAGAAAATTTTATTACAAAAATCATAAGGAAGATAAAATCTATTTACTAGTCATTAAGGGGAAGCGGATAATCAGAAAAGTTTTTATCTTTCGTGGCTTGTCTTTGAGTAAACTGAGGAGAGGGAAGGAAAGGAGGGTTTTATTTTAATGTTTCATGGGTGAAAGAGGCAAAAGAGGTAGAGGAAATGGAAGGGAATCAGGAGAGACAGGCACAAGCAGTGTAAGTTTTATTTTAAAACATCTGCATATAAGTGGACTTGCACAGTTCAAAACAGTGTTGTTCAACAGTCAACTGTATTGCTAAGATGTATACCTAATTTTTATTTTATAATTTATGACCACTATTTTCTATCATTGTAAATATTCTTCACTGGAATTTTTAGAGGATAAGCAGTAAATTATCTTTCTGAAAATGCTATAATTTATTTATCTAAACTTATTTTTGAGGAACAAAATCTCCATAATTTTTTCAGAAAAATTTTATTATTTTATTCAAGGCAAAAAAATTTGCAAAAAGAAGATGTTTATTAGCAGACGACATGATTGTATATTTAGAAGACCCCATCGTCTCAGTCCAAAATCTCCTGAAACTGATAAGCAACTTCAGCAAAGTCTCAGGATACAAAATCAATGTGCAAAAATCACATGCATTCCTATACACCAAAAACAGACTTAAAGAGAGCCAAGTCAAGAATGAACTGCCATTCACAATTGCTACAAAGAGAATAAAATACCTAGGAATACAGCTAACAAAGAATGTAAAGGACCTCTTCAAGGAGAACTAAAAACCACTGCTCAACGAAATAAGAGACGACACAAACAGATGGAGAAACATTCCATGCTCATGGTTAGGAAGAATCAATATCATGAAAATGACCATGCTGTCCAAAGTAATTTACAGATTCAACACTATTCCCATCAAGCTACCAATGCCTTCTTCACAGAACTGGAAAAAAACACCTTAAACTTCACATGGAACCAAAAGAGGGCCCACATAGCCAAGTCAATTCTAAGCAAAAAGAACAAAGCTGGAGGCATCATACTATCTGACTTCAAACTATACTACAAAGCTACAGTAATCAAAACAGCATGGTACTTGTTCCAAAACAAAGATATAGACCAGTGGAACAGAACAGAGGCCTCGGAGGCAACACTACATATCTACAACCATCTGATCTTTGACAAACCTGACAAAAACAAGCAATTGGTAAAGGATTCCCTGTTTAATAAATATTGTTGGGAAAACTGGCTAGTCATGTGCAGAAAGCAGAAACTGGACCTCTTTCTGACATCATACACTAAAATTAACTCCAGATGGATTAAAGACTCAAACATAAGACCTAACACCATAAAAACCCTGGAAGAAAACCTAGGCAAAACCATTCAGGACATAGGCATAGGCAAGGACTTCATGACTAAAACACCAAAAGCATTGGCAACGAAAGCCAAAATAGACAAATGGGACCTAATCAAACTCCACAGCTTCCATACAGCAAAAGAAACGGTCATTAGAGTGAATCAGCAACCAACAGAATGGGAAAAAATTTTTGCAATCTACCCATCTCACAAAGGGCTAATATCCAGAATCAACAAAGAACTAAAACAGATTTAAAAGAAAAAAAAAACAAACAAGCCCATTCAAAAGTAGGCGAAGGATATGAACAGACACTTTACAAAAGAAGACATACATGAGGCCAACAAACATATGAAAAAATGCTCATCATCACTGGTCATTAGAGAAATGCAAATCAAAACTACCTTGAGATACCATCTCACACCAATTAGAATGGTGATCATTAAAAAATCTGGAAACAAAATATGCTAGAGAGGATGTGGAAAAATAGGAACACTTTTACACTGTTGGTGGGAGTGTAAATTAGTTCAACCATTGTGGAAGACAGTGTGATTCCTCAAGGACTTAGAAATAGAAATACCATTTGACCCAGCAATCCCATTACTGGGTATATATCCAAAGGATTATAAATCGTTCTATTATTAAGACACGTGCACACATATGTTCATTGCAGCACTGTTTACAATAGCAAAGACTTGGAACCAACCCAATTACCCATTGATGATAGACTGGACAGGGAAAATGTGGCACATATACACCATGGAATACTATGCAGCCATAAAAAACAATGAGTTTGTGTCCTTTGTAGGGACATGGATGAACCTGGAAACCATCATTCTTAGCAAACTGACACAAAAACAGAAAATCAAACACTGCATGTTGTCACTCATAGGCGGGTGTTGAACAGTGAGAACACATGGACACAGGGAGGTGAGCATCACACACTGGGGACTGTTGGGGGGAACTAGGGGAGGGACAGCAAGGAGTGGGAAGTTGGGGAGGGAAACATGGGGAGAAATGCAAGAGGTAGGTGATGGGGATGGAGGCAGCAAACCACACTGCATGTATGTACCTATGCAACAATTCTGCATGTTCTTCACATGTTCCCCAAAACCTAAAATGCAATATATATGTGTGTGTGTGTGTATATATATATATACATAAAACACATCATAAAAAAAAGATGTTGGCATATGATGTCAAACTACTATCAAGAAGGTTACACCATTTTAATTTCCCACCAACTTTTTTCTTATATTGCTGTTTCTCACTCTCTTCCTAGTCATAGAAATACAAATATCTTCTATAATTCTGCAAAGTTCAAACCTAAAGTTGAGCCAAATTTTGTTTTGTGTTTCTTTGATTGCTAATAAGGGTACACATTTTCTAACATAACCATATGTGCAAAATCTAATAATGTTTTCATTTTAAGTCTAACTAATTTCAACTGGTTTTATGCTTAAAAAAGTGTTTCCCATAACAAAGCTAAAATACATTTTTCTAAAATTTATTCTACTTATTTAAAACATTAATTTATTCTAAATTAATTCTGATATGTCCTTTTTTATTATTTTATTTTTTTAATTAATAGAGATGAGCTCTCACGATGTTACCCAGGCTGATCTCAAACTTCTGAGCTCAAAGGACCCTCCCACTTTGGCCTCTCAAATTGCTGAGATTACAGGTGTGACCCACTATCCCCTACTAATTTTGGTATGTCTTATCATGTAAAAATATAGCTTATATTTTATGAAAAAAACAGTTAAAATTGTGGTTGGACAAATTATTCAACATTACAGGATAATTCTTTCTTCCTCCACTCTTCTAAAACCTATCTTAATTATGTATAAATTTCTTACATTTGGGACAATTTACTTGTGGGCTTTCATTTTATTCCCTGCGCAATCTGCCTGCTATGTAAAAACACTAAATTCATTTGATTATTGTAGCATTTTAGTGCATTTTATAATTTGTGGAGTCAGTTTTACTGAAAAATTTTCATTAAAAAATTTCTGAAATTTGTTCATGAGTTGTTCTCAGGTGATGTTGCTATTCACTCGGGGTGGCTGGCAAAATATTAAAGATATTAATTATTAGGAAAAAATATAGATTTTAATAACAAATCTTTTGGAAGGCCAAAAGGTTTTATTGAGGTAGGCTGAAGGCAGCTGCCTCATTAACATTAACATAGGAAAGAGATAGAGACTGATCAAATGCCTTACCCCACATCCCTTTATCTCCGCTCTGTTTACTCATGTTAATTTTGTGGGGGATGGCCCTCTCCGCGGAAGATCAAAAGGGAATTACCTGTTAATAGTATTTACTCTGGGCCCCTGGAACCTAAAGTTTTTTCCAGTCTTAAAACCATTCTCCTAGCCATGTAAATTATCCACAAGTGTGTTACGTAGAACCTCTGTTAGGGATACTTATGTGGAAGAACAAGGAGTCTGGGTCAGCCAATGGCCATCCCTAGCCCACTTAAAACCCTGTAATGGTGTGAGAGAGCATTCATTCATCTGTTGTTGAGTCAAGGTCAGCAGGTTAGACTTCCCCAGGCAGTAATTCACGTCTCAGGTGGTAACCGTGAGGCGATCGAGGTACACAAGGTGAAATACAGACTAACTCATCATTCAAAAAAAGATGTATGAATAAATAAAAGCCTGGTAAGAATTTGAAATTTCAATAAACCGCTTAAGATATTTGTTGGGGACTATAGCATAGTCTTTAAGAGTATAATCTTTATAATCAAAAAGATCTAGGCTTAAAGTATATTTCCCCTGTTTACTAAGTATGGAATAATCAGTAGACTGTATATTAATTTCCAGGTCTGATATTTTTCAGATATAACAGGAGGATAATAATATAGACCTCATAGGAATGTGGTGAATTTTAAAGAGATAATTATTTTAAATGCGTATCTGAGAACCTGCCACTAAGTAATCATTGAGTAAATGGTTGCAGTATTAATCTAATTTTGTCAGAGTACTGATTTGGGAATGACATGGAGTGATTTACTGATCACCCTTAAACACTTTCTGGTTGATAATATAAGATGATTTCATCTCTGAAGTGTTTCAGAAAGTTAAAACCATAAACTCAGCCTTCTTTGTTAGAGCAAGAAGATTTCTTAATCTAGGAAAACTAATATAATATGAACGTCATCATTAAATGTAATGATGACTAAGCCTGTTAGGAAAATTCCTGGCTTAGCCTTATGTTATATTAAAGACCTCCAATGAATTATGTATCCCTGGTTCCATGACCCTTTTCATCATGACTTTGTCATTGTTCTCATCAAAAAGCGAAGTTTATTTATCCTCCTCCCTGACTCTATGCTTTACTTATAATTTGCTTTGACAATTAGAATGTGAATAAAATGACATACAAAGTCTACAATCTAAGTTTTAAGAAGCCATATTTCCTCTTCTACCCTTTGAGAACACCCTGTTTTGAAAACCCACTCTAGCTTACTGGAGGCTGAGAACAGAATCAAGGTGCTCAGCTGACGTCTTACACCAACTGGAAGCAATGCACCTAAGGTTACTTTGAATCCTCCAGTGCTGGTGGAAGACTGCAGCCATATGAGTGATTCCATAAAGATTAGCAAAGAACTGCCTATATTGTCAAACACAGAATTTTAAAAAACAAGTCACTAAGTTTCAGGGTCATGTCTTTCACAGTAATAGAAAAATGCAGCAAAAAAAAGCAATCATGCTGTGCATGCTGAATGCCCTGTCCCTCTAATCAGTCGTTCGGCACATAAACCACTTTTTCTGAAGGTGCAATCTGAATATAAAGTAGATAGCGCTTTCTGTCTCAACAGGATAGACCAAAGACAAAAACTTCTCAAAGCTTAATTCAAAATGAATTTCTTTCAAGTTCATTTTTTATGTAGGTCTAACCTGTAATTTAAAATGTTTAATCTTATAGACATCTGGGTAAATATAGTTAAAACTCAATGTTCCTCTCTTCTCTGTAACCATACTGTAAATAAAATGCAGTAAGATATTTTTAAAACCTCTATTTACCATACACTTGGAAACAAACCAAAGTTCAAGCCATGATTTTTGCAAAATCGCTGTCAAATGCAGTGACAAATGAAAAAATATGAAGAATGTGAAAATAGTGAACATATTTTGACACAGATTTTAAACAATATCCAAACCAAATCTATGTCCAGAAGAGAAAATTTAGAAGTAATAAAAGTTAATATAGTAAATAATTTTTTCATTTCAGGATGAAAAAGTCCTTTGCTAAGCATAAAGACAACAGAAAACTATTATATTGGCACTTGCCACTTGATTTCAAAAACTTCTAATACAAACATAAAAAAAGAAAACTATGAAAATTAAAAGGAAAATGATAAATTGGGAAACATTTATAATGTTTATGACATATGGACATGCACAGAAACTTACGAATATATATCATTAAAATAAAAGATCAAGAAAACTAATGATAACAGGAAAGAGAAAATATGAACATCTAATAAAAACTTTAAGAAATTTGCCACCATGTTATTAAGCAAATAAGTAAAAATAAGTAAACAAAACAAGAAAGTACATGTGAACTCTGTATTTAATAAAAATGATGGAGAGTTAGAGAAGATGGGGATCAATGTGATCTCACGGGTTCATCATTTTCTTTTTGATAAAGCAATCTGTGGCATGTAAAATGGGATGTAAAATGGAGTAACAGCTTCGGAAAACAGTATGGTGGCAAGACAGGGATCATGAGGGTGACAATTACATTGTCATGTGTACATGACAATTACATGGATACAGATCTAGACCAGGGAAGATATATGGCATTATCATAACATGAACAATTTATAGTCCACACAGCTTCATGCAAAGTTTCATGATAACTTAGGAGTAAAAAAATCCAGTTGGCTGAGAGCACAATATGAACACTATGTAACTTGAGAGCATGTATCCTAGGATACTATATCTAAATCCAAGTTCTTCTTTTGTCCAATGTCTAAACACTCCCACCTTTTATTTCTTATTAAATGGTCAGTATATAAAATGAACCTTAAAAGGGGGACAATGATAATTAGAAATGAACCAGTGTAGGGCCAATAATATAGATACTCAACTTATTTTTTTAATGGGAAAGGACCATTGTATATTCAGACAAACACATATGTGTCTGTACACATGCACACGTTGTGAATGCCAAGAAACTGGAATTTCAATAAATTAAATATTTTTAAAGCATAAGATAAAACTAAGAAGGATCTGACATGATAAATCCTCAAAAATAGAATAAAAATAAAATATTGGTCTTGTAAGACCAAACAAAAAGCAAGAAATAAAATAAAATAAAATATTGTAAGTACCAGAGAGAATAAACACTGTAAAAAGAACACATAGAAACTGCCAACAAGTATATTAAATGACGCTAAATATCATTGTCAGGGAAATGCAAATCAAAAGTACAATGAGATTATCACCTCACAACTGTTAGGATGACTGTTAACAAAAAAAGCACAAAGTATGTTGACAAAGGTGGAGAAATTAGAAGTTTTTCACACTATTGAAAATTTAAATGGTGCAGCAGCTTAGGAAAACAGTATGGGCTTCCTCAGATAATTAAAATTAGAACCACCATGTACTCTATCACTCTTCTGGGTATATATTCAAAAGAATTGATAACAGTCTTGAATTGATATCTCTTTTTTTTGAGATGGGGTCTCTCTCTGTCACCAGGCTGGAGTGCAGTGGCATGATCTCAGCTCACTGCAACCTCTTCCTCTCAGTTTCAAGTGATTCTCCTGCCTCAGCCTCCCAAGTAGCTGGGACTACAGGTGCACACCACCATGCCCAGCTAATTTTTGTGTTTTTAGTAGAGACGGGATTTCACCATGTTGGCAAGGATGTTCTCAATCTCTTGACCTAATGATCTGCCCACCTCGGCCTCCCAAAGTGCTGAGATTACAGGTGTGAGCCACTGTTCCCGTCCTTGAATTGATATCTTGAAGAAATACTTCCACTCTCATGTTCATTGCAAATATTATTCACAATAGCTAAGATATGAGAATAATTTATGTGTCCATATCTTAGCTATTGTGAATAATATTTGCAACGAACATGCATAAATAAAACATGGTCTATACAGAAAATGGAATATCACTCAGTCTTAAATAGGAAGGAAGTCCTACCATTGTGACAAAATGGATGAAGCTTGTGGATATTTTGTTAAGTGAAATAAGTCAGTCACAGAACAAATGTCATATGATCCCACTTATATGCAGCATCTAAAATAGTCAAAGTTATAGAAGCAGGGAATACTATAGTGGTTGTCAGGGACATTGAGGGAGGTGAAGGAAATAGGCAGCTCTTATTCAATGGAGTCTACTGAATGTTGTTCAACGAAAATTTATAGTTTTAATTTTGCTAGATAAATAAGTTCTAGAGACCTGCTCTATAATGCAGTGACTAGGGTTAACAATATGATATTGTGCTCTTCAAAATTTGTTAGAAGAGTAGATATGATGGTAGGCATTCTTATCACAAACAAATAAAATCAATGGGATGCAAAGAAACCTTAGGAGGTGTTGCTGTCTGTTACCTTCATGCTGGTGATGGTATCGTGGGGGTTTGCATATGCCGAAATTCATCTAATATAGACATTAAATATGTGCAGTTCATTGTATGTTAATTATTCCTCAATAAAATTCAAAACATTCTGAAGACTTAAAAAAATGCAATCATGCATATAAAAGGCATATGCAAGAAAGGGAAGCACAAAATCCTGAAAAAAGGTAAAGAGTTTTGAATTATTAAATTAAAGCTAATATTTACAGAGGGCTAAGGCTGCCAAATATCTAAATGACAGAAGTAATCAAAGTAGAGAAAATAAGGCAAAATATTATTAAAACATTTTTGTTATTTTACATTTGATGTAAAAAGAGACCATTTCAACCTGTGCCAAATGCAGTATTTTGTAATGAGTTTCCCTTTACTTCTTAATGATTTGACAAAAAAAAAAAAAAAACAGGAGCACATTTTATTTATAGATATATACATATATATGTATATATATATATATATATTTTAATTGTACTTTAGGTTCTGGGGTACATGTGAACATCATGCAGGATTGTTACATAGGTACATACATGGCAGTGTGGTTTGCTGCCTCCATCCCTGCGTCACCTATATCTGGCATTTCTCCCCATGTTATTATCCCTCCCCAACGTCCCTACCTCCTGCTGTCCCTCCCCTAGTACCTCCCAACAGACCCCAGTTTGTGATGCTCCCCTCCCTGTGTCCATGTGTTCTCATTGTTCAACACCTGCCTATGAGTGAGAAAATGCAGCGTTTGATTTTTCTGTTCTTGTGTCAGTTTGCTGAGAATGATGGTTTCCAGATTAATCCATGTCCCTACAAAGGACATGAACTCATCATTTTTTATGGCTGCATAGTATTTATGGTGTATATGTGCCATGTTTTCCTTGTCCAGTCTATCATCGATGGGCATTTGGGTTGGTTCCAAGTCTTTGCTATTGTAAACAGTGCTGCAATGAACATATGTATGCATGTGTAGTAATAATAGAACGATTTATAATCCTTTGGATATATACCCAGTAATGGGATTGTCTTTTTTTGAGATGGAGTCTTGCTGTGTCAGCAGGCTGGAGTGCAGTGGTGCAACCTCGCCTCCTGGGTTCAAGTGATTCTTGTGCCTCAGCCTCCCAGGTAGCAGGAATTACAGGCATGTGCCACCACACCCAGCTAATTTTTGTATTTTTAGTAGAGACAGGGTATCACCATGTTGGCCAGGATGATCTCAATCTCCTGGCCTTGTGATCTGCCTGCCTTGGCCTCCCAAAGTGCTGGAATTACAGGCATGAGTCACTGTGCTGGCCACAAGGGCACATTTTCTGAAACTTTATGTCTTTGCTCTCGTACCATTACTTGTACATTCCCTTACTGTGATTTGATTTCCTTTCTAAATTCCCTGTATTTCTGGCTGCTTCTACAAAGACAATTAACACATCATCTTAATCACTTCAAAATATGACTCAATTCTGATGTAATAATTTGATGATAGAAATTCCTTTGTGCTCCTTATTCCCTAATTAAAGATATTGCTTATCAAGATATCTTTTGTTTTGTGCTGCACCTGTTTTCAATGCAGCCAAACACATTTATTTTTTCAGTTTCCTTCTTATATAGCACTATCAATTTTCAATTTTGATATTTATGAGTGTGTTAGATAATTAAGATCTCTTTGTCTCAGATTTTTTGTTCATACATACAAAAATAATTCTTATACTACCAGACTGTTATGAAAATTAAAATAAATAATAATGTACATGCAATGGCATATATAACAAGTGCTTGAAAGAACTTTGCTATCATTTATTATGAATCTGAGATTTATAGAAAAGTTATTTGAGATACAGAGTTTATGTTATCATTTTCAACTTTCTGCATCAGACAGCACAGAAATTCAAGGGTCACATATCTGTCAATCCCGGGCAGAGAGAGAAGCTGGATTTCCCTGAATACAGCATATTGTTTAAATTTGACTAGGTAATACAAAAATATTTTAAACAATATAAAACAATTTGTATAAATTGTTTTCAAGAAGCAATGTCTACAAATCTAAACAAAATAAACTGTCTTAATTATACAGGCACACACAAAAATGAGATGATACAATGTTTGAAATTTGTTTCAAAATCCAGAGTAATACAGTGATGGTGGAAAGGGATAGTGAAAAGGTGACATAACAAACAGAATTAGCCCTGAGTTGATGACTACCATATTTATACACTTGCATAGTCACATAAGTGGTAATTATGCAATGAAAATGCAATACTCGGTGTTCCTTTTTTATCCTTTCAAAAACAGTGGTACTCATATGACCTTCCTATGTTCTTGATAGTTTTCTTAATTAAGTTGCATTGTATCAACAGCATTTTAAATTTATTTTTTAATAGATCAGCATTAATGGTCAGTCTCTCCTGCTGCCTTTCCTTGTTTTTCTTTTTTTCTGTGTCTTTCAGAAATAGTTCATGACATTATGAAGCTTTATTTTGTCACCTCATGGATAATCTATTTTCTGCATTTCTGTTTCTGAGTGATAGCTTTCTTAGTAGCTCCTGTGTTGAACAAGTCCTTTGTATTCCGGTTTATAATTGGCTCCCCAGCCACATAGTTTATCTCCAGAGTATTTTCCAAAGTGTTGTGAATTTCTTAGCTTCTTTCTGGAGTGTTATCACACTTTTCCTTTTTTATCCTTTCTGCTTACTGTCTTTATGAAATAAAGTTATGAAAGAAAGACATCCCTCCAGGCATTACAATGTTTTTACCCTGAGTACAATGCTTATGTAGGCTGTGATTTTTTTTTTTAAGCAAAAGGTGGGTCTCATGACCATTCTGAATTCCTGATAGATTTTTATTTGCTTCATGAGAGATCTAATTTAAACTGTACTTCTGCATACACATTTATGGCTCAGAATTTTAACATATGTATATATTGCATCAAAATCTATAATTTTCATGATCTATACAATTCAAGAGAAATCATGGAAGGGTCACTTTCATTTTCACAAGTACCAGTGAATAGTGTACACATATCTTTTGTTTCATTCTTATGTCCAGAACTTTGCAGGCTATAGAAAATACTTTTTTTCTTTTTTGCATACACAGAGTCTCACTCTGCCACCCAGGCTAAGTGCAGTGGTATAATCTCAGCTCATTGCACATACCAGGTTCAAAGGAGTCTCTTGCCTCAGTCTCCCAAGTAGTTGGGATCACAGGCATGCACAACCACATCTAGCAAATTTTTGTATTTTTAGTTGAGATGGGATTTCTCCATGTTGACCAAGCTGGTCTTGAACTTCCGGTCTCAAGTGATCCACCTGCCTTGGCCTCTCAAAGTGCTGTGATCACTGGTGTGAGCCACTGAGCCCAGCCTAAAATACTTCACTTTTAAAAACAACTTTCCATAAATTTTTTGTTCTCACTTAACTAAATGTTGCCCCAGTCACAGAGCATCTGATACCCCATTTAAAATGGGAAAATATTATAATTTATAAATGAGAAATTTGAACCACATGTTATTTGAAGATGAACACAAACATCCTCCTATTACCCATTGCAACCTTGATAATGCTTGAATACATTATTAACATGTGAGCTTTCAGGGAAAACAGTTCCAAACTAGGGTGAAAATATCATCTAGATATTGTGCCCAGTCTTAAGCCTGATACAGTTGAAGGAATGTCTGCAGGGAATGGAGGTCAGAAATCTGTATCTTATTAAGAACTTCAAACGGTTCTTTGTACACACAATAACTGCCTGTGAACAACAAATATTTTCAGTATTAAGGCCACTTTTCCCAACATTTTCAAAGCCAAGTATTCTCATGCAGCAATTTCCTTGAGGAAAAATTTTCCACCTGCTATGTAGTCTTTTTTTCCCCTTGATTGAATTTTATGAAATATTAAAAATACCATATTCTCCTAACAACATCTGTCAAAGGAGTTTAAGATCTCCAAGTGTATATCCTAATTCCACAATATATATTTTATTCTGATTATTAGATTTAATCCCTTAGAATATTTAGATAATAAAGCAAAGTAAATATGAAACTAAGAGTGACCAAAATAAATGCTGAATGTATGTGTTTCTTTTGACTCTTCATTCTATGTATTCACATCTATATAGCATTTACAATATAATTTACATCATACATTGTATTTTTTCTTTTTAAAATTCTAAATTTATTAATCAATATTTTTAATAAAAACACATTCATATGGTTTAAATGTAAGGTTATACAATTATATAAAGTGAATATTCTCCCTATTACTACTACTTCCTATCTTCACTGACCTCCTTAGTATCTGCAGATAGTAGGTTGCCACTGCCAACAGTTTCTTATATTTACTTCCAAAAACTTAATATGGTGGGTATATGCATATAAATATATACTATTTAATGATTTCTTTTTATGTAAGTATTTGTTTACTGTATACATTATTCAAAATTTCACTAATGAGTTGAATACACATGTGTTTGTTTTCTTCTCTAAAAACTGATTGTCATCTGTAATATTAGGATTTTATATTTTGTTCCTGATTTACAAAAAAAGTAGGCTCTTACATGTTTAGAGAATGTGTTGTTTCCTTTATATTAATCTTGCATATTCCTTTTCTTCAGCTTGCTCATTTCCTGTACTTTGATTTTTATCAGAGTGCTAATCTTGTGATTTGTATAAATTCTTTACCAAATAAAAATAATAAATTATATTTGTTACGTGATTTGTTTAATGCAAAATATCAATACTGCATTTAATTTTTTAAAATAATTTTCTTGATATCAATTTTTATTTTTTGTGACATGTAGCTGATTAGTTATTAGGCTTATGGTAAACAGTTACATGCACATAGTAGTATGCTAGTAAATGTTTAAAAACCAGCTCTCTAGAGAAATAAGAAAACTCTGACATACACATTTGACAATTGTTTTAGTGTAAAACACTATAATAACTACACATTGTCCATATGAAACCCATGTTAAGTTACTAGCATGATATTTAACAGCTCATCAAATTGTGATTTTTTTTTCACTCAGCTCTCACCCACCACAAAGTACATGCTAAATAAGTGTTTCTTCTTATATTGTTGCTTGTATTTTCTAATAATTTTATGGCTATATTATTTTACTTAAGTTTTTTATTCCATTTGGAATTCATTTTGACTTGAGTGATGAGTTTCTAAATAGTTTTCATAATTTCCAGAAACAAAACGTTTTAGTTCATTTTAGTAAAAAAGACACTCATTCTCCCTTGGTTTATGATCATGGATTATTTTTCACTTCTTAGCAATCATACTAAGATTTTCAACAAAATCTATGAAAACTATTGGGAATCATTTTAATTATGAATATGTCAAATCAGATTAGTCCAAAGACTATTCACCACTTAAAATTGGAAAGTTATATATATATATGTAAAATTGGAAAGTTACATATATATGAATATATATATATATGAATATATATATAATTACATATATATGACTGTTCCTTTCCAATTTATAATTCACATATGTTATATATACATATATAAAATTCACATATATATGATATATATGTGAATTATATATCCTCATAATTCACATATATATGAACTGTTCCTTTCCAGTTTTAAGTGGTGAATAGTCTTTGGACTAATAATCTGATTTGATATATTTTATTTCTATCTATCTATCTATCTGAAGCGTTCCTTTACAATCTTAAGTGGTGAATAGTCTTTGGCAGGAGAATAGGTCTGGTGGCAGAGAATTTCAGGCTAATTTTATATAATATATATGTGATTTCAACTTTTAGAGTCAGCAGGTACATGTGATTTGCAGGAGTGTTACATGGGTATATTGTGTACTGATGAAGTTTCGGGTACAATTGATCTTCTCTTCTATTACTGAGCATATTTCCCAATAGTTAGTTTTTGAAACCTTGCTCCCTTCCTTTCTCGCCCTTCTAGTGGTCTACTCTTGCCATCTTTATGTCCCTGAGTACCCACTTTTTAGCTCTGACATAATTATAAGTGAGGACAGGCAGTGTTTGGATTTCTGTTCCTGGGTTAATTTGCTTAGGATAATGGCCTCCAGTGGCACTCATGTTGCTACAAAGGACATGATTTCATTCCTTTATATGGCTGTGTACTATTCCATGGTGTATAGTTAAGGAGAATAGGGTCTGGAGGCAGAGAATTTCAGGCTAATTTGTGCTGACTTCCTAAAGCCAAATTAAAAGGAAAACACCAAGCTATGCAGGCAGGTAATCTAAGTCAAAATCGATAATTTCCTAAAGCTGGATCAAAAGGGAAACACCTGGGTCTGGGGGCAGGGAACCCAAGGCCAATTAACACCAACTTCCTAAAGCCTAACCAAAAGAAAAAACTCATCTCCCCAGACTCAAGTAACAAAAGATCAAAGGATTCTCTCCCTAAAATCCTCCTGCTTCCAACAAATCTCAGATGGAAAGGGAAAAATACCCTGAATTGGCCCTGGGCCAAGCAAGGGCTGTCCCTTCTGCATAGGGCACTAATCTACTCAGATCCTGTTGATCCCGGCCAATTCACCTCAGTCTTTAGCCACGGGGCAAGTCCTTCATCCAGATAAGGAATAGCCAATAGGGACCCCAGAAAACTTTGTAACTGGGCCCTTGAGCTGCTTGCTGGGGCCCACTGTCACTCTGTGCAGGGCTTTCTTGCTTTAATAAATCTCTGCATTCACTGCTTTCTTCCTTTGTTTTGTTACTTTGTTACTTTGTGTGGTTTGCCAATTCTTTGTTCAAAACACCAAGGACTTGGACAACTCACATTAAAGGCCTTCCTTCCAGTAACATGTATCCCATTTTCTTTATCCAGTCCACCACATCTTTGCTATTATGAATAGTGCTTGCATCTTTATGGTAGAACAATTTATACTCCTTTGGGTATATAACCAGTAATGGGATTGCTCTGATGAATGGAAGTGCTATTTTAAGTTCTCTGAGAAATCTTCAAACTGCTTTCCGCAGCAGCTGAACTAATTACATTCTTACCAACAGTGTGTAAGTATTCCCTTTTCCCTGCAGCCTTGTCAGCATCTGTTATTTTTTTTACTTAATAATGGCCATTCTTATTGATGTAAGATGATATCTCATTTTGATTTTGATTTGCATTTCTGTAATGATTAGTGAAGTTGAGCATTTCTTCATATGTTCTTTGGCCACTTGTATGTCTTCTTTTGAGAAGTGTCTGTTCATGTCCTTTGCCCACATTTTAAAGGGGATATTTGTTTTTGTTTTGGATGTTGAATTTTAAGTTCCTTACAGTTTATGGATATTAGAAGTTTGTCAGATGCATAGTTTGAAGACATTTTCTCTCCTTTTGTAGGTTGTCTGTTGACAGTTGTTTCTTTTTCTGTGCAGCTCTTTAGTTTAATTAGATCAGATGGCTGTAGGTTTGCAGGTTCATTTATGGGTTCTCTATTCTGTTCATTTGATCTGTGTGTCTCTTTTCGTACCAGTACCATGCTGTTTGGGTTTCTATAGCTTTGTAACATAGTTTGAAGTCAGTAATGTGATGCCTCCAGCTTTGTTCATTTGGTTCTGATTGCTTTGGCTATTTGGGATCTTTTTTGGTGCCATATGAATTTCATAATAGCTTTCTCTATTTATATGAAAAATGTTGTTGGTAGTTTGAAAGGAATAACACTGAATCTATAAATTGCTTTGGGCATTATGACCATTTTAATGATATGAATTCTTCCCATCCATCAGCCTGGAATGTTATTCCTTTTGTTTGTGTCATCTCTGATTTCTTTCAGCCAGTTATAGTTATAATTATAGTTATAGTTCTCTGTTATAGTACTTGCAGAGATCTTTCACTTTTTTATTTAGATGTATTCCTACATAATTTGTGTGTGTGTGTGTGTGTGTGTGTGTGTGTGTGTGTGTGTCTATTGTAAATGAGACTGCATTCTTGATTTGGCTCTAAGCTTGAACGTTATTTAGAAATACTGCTAATTTTTGTACATTGATTTTGTGTTGTGAAATTTTACTGACATTGTCAATTTCAAGTGCCGCTTAGTGAAGTCTTTAGGGTTTTCTCAATATGAAATCATATTGTTAGTGAAGAGAAATAATGTGACCTCTTATTTTCCTATTTGAGTGTCTTTTATTTCTTTCTCTTGATTGCTTGCTCTGGCTAGGACTTCCAGTACTATTATATTATATGTTGAATAGAAGAGGTGAGAGTGGGCATCCTTATCATGTTCCAGTCCTCAAAAAGAATGCTTCCAGCTTTTGCCTATTCAGTATGATGTTGAGTGTGGGTCTGTCATAGATGGCTCCTATTATTTTGAGGTGTATTCCTTCAATGTCTAAAAACTCGTGAGAGTTTTTATCATTAAGGTATGTTGAATTTTATTGAAAGCTTTTTTTTGCTTCTATTGAGACTGTCATGTGGTTTTTATTTTTAATACTCTATATGTAGTGAATCATATTTATTGATTTGCTTATATTGAACCAACCTTGAATCCCAGCAATGAATCCTACTTGATTGTGGTAAATTAACTTTTTCATGTGCTGTTGGATTTGGTTTGCCAGCAGTTTGTTGAGGAACTTTGTGTTTATGTTCATCAGGGAAATTGGCCTGTAGTTTTATTTTTTTTTCATTTTCTCTTTAAAAATGTCTTAATGATTCCTTATTATACAAACTCATTTACTAACGAGAAGACTGAGAACAATATACTTTACCTATCTTGAAAAAGAAACTACAACTACTTAAACAGTAATATACTGAGTTATTTGGTTCCCAGTATAGCACTTTCCACCTATACCCTTGTTTACTCTGAATTTGGGACTAAATCACATGTGTAATAACGGAATTTATGATGATTTAATAGGTATGCAGCTGACGAAAATAACGTTATGTAAAATTTTAAAAATATGTTTTATGCATACTAATAGATTTCAATGAATATGTTAAAACTATTCAATTCATTCTTATATTGCATCTGCCTTCTATTGAAGAAGATATGACTTCCAACGATTGAAAATTCCAGATTTAAGAAATGTAGAAGCCTTATGGTGACTAATTATCAGTCCAAAATTTGAACTTTACTAGTCTTCGCTTAGAATTAACATCTCCTCTGTCTTTTATTTTGTTATGCTTACTATCTGTTCATTAGGTCCAGATGGTATTACATAAATATTCAGGTAGGCAGCTACTTGGAAACATGAATAGTATCATAAAGTCAGCATAAATATGTTAATATTAAAAGCTTACTTTTTAAAAGTTTTTTATTGAGGACCTCTAATTCAGGTAAAATTAATGGCATGATTGTTGGTGATACAGTTATTCTGGGAGAATATAGTGAGTGTGATTTACAAAAAAATATTGTTCTTAATACACAGCTTCATTATATTAGAGACATGATTCTTAAGCTATGCCTCATAATTATTAACTGGTGCTTATATGAAGCCACTATGTTGGCTAATTGATTAGAGATTGATTTGTTAATCTTCCTAAACTTATTACTAGTACTGCCATTTAACATCACAAAATTGTGATAATAAATGAGTTTAACTAAATATTGTTCTATTGGTTAAAGTATCTATCATTGGAGAGATCATTTGTGATGAATAGATTAAGCCTTTGAATATCCATTATCCATCAGGCAATTTAAGAATTCCAAGGAGATGATAGAATCATCTCTTGGAAAAAATTCTTAGATAATGTAAAGGTCAGAAAACTAATATTTTGCCTCAAGATATATGTGGGATAAATATGCTTTAAGAAAAGTCTATATTAGTATTGAATAAATAATTTTTTGTTTACAGATGAGCACAAGCTATTAAGAGAGATCTGAGTGTATGACACCACACAGAATGCTTTTTCAAAGTTTTTTGGCTTTATAATTTTATGTACATATGGTGTTTATAATATGGTTGTAATATGTATAGACTTATATAACTAAACAATATAAAATAATGTACTTAAATGTTTACGTAAAATATTATGTCACAAGCATAAACATTGTGAAATGATTATTCAATGTTTATTAGAAGTATTTAATTATAAAATAACCAAAGAAACAAAATTTAAAGTTATAGCTATGTTTTATGTATTGGGCAAATACTGATGCTACTTATGTATTCAAGTAAACAAAAAAGTTGAATATACACAAATAGGGATAAAGTTAGTAAATTGAGTAAAGAATTACTTCCCTCCCCCATAAATCACATGTTAGCATTGTTTTTTTACACATAAGAAGAGTATTTTTATTATATAAAATGCTCAGGAAAAGAGAAAGAAGTATTTACATTATATGAAGCTAGTGTGAACTTGAAACAAATGTATGACAAATAGCCAAAAGCCCATCCACTTATGAGTATAAAAGGATTAATAGAAGAGATGTAATGAATATATAAAAGAAAATAGACCATGACCAAATGCTTATTAAAAAAACAAGGGTGTTTTAACATTGTAAAAGAAAATGGTATATGTCATCACTTGATGAGCTCAAAGAAAGAAACTATTTGAACATTTCAATATGAGTCAAAATGTCAATCCTGTTTAAACAATAATTCTTAATTAAAAAATAATTTTACTGCCTCCTTTACAGGGATTAGCTTTATTAGCTTGGAGCTGTACACATACATGCACATACTGCCAAGTTTACTTATTATATATGGTATATAAATACATGAATATATATTATACATAAGTACATATATACACAGGCATATGTGAACACATTTATACTTATATATATTTTGACTGGATACATTTATGTGTATTTTGACTGAATATAAAGAAAATATAGGCTTAAGTTCTTAGTATTTCCTACTAGTGTTTGAGATGTTTATATCATTGCAATAAAAATTGGAGTATAAATATGAAACACAAATATGCAAAAATAGAACATTATTATTTACATAAATAATCAAAATGCTATTCGAACTAATAATTCAAATATGAGTTAATGCAGAGGAATTATGCAAAAATATTATATAGCAGTCCTTACTAATTTGCTTTTAAATTTTTAGAAGTTTCACATTATTCACAATTGTTGCTAAATTGATAAACAAATAGAGCAAATCTAATAATACATTCATGAGACTTATGTTAACACTATAATTTTTATTAATGTTTGTATAAAATTGACTTTCACCCCTTTGAATAAATGGAAATATGTTTATGATTCTAGATGGGAGAACCAAGTGCTGATCAGCCATACCACATCTGACATACAAAATACCAGTCTTTTCCTAACATTATCAGTCTTTAAAGGATACCAATCTTTTTAAAAAGTTGTTTCTAACAAATTCTTACATGGATTTTGTGACCTATTTATAGATTTAACTCTCTTAGGGCCAAAATAGCATATTTGATTACAAGGCTTTACTATAGGCCTTGTACAAACTTCGTGTAGTATTGATTCCATATTAACTTCTCAAAGTATAAAAATGTCTGAGTTTTGCAACACATCTGGTCCCACAAAGTTTTGGATAAGAGAGTTTAAAGACATCTTTCTTCTGTAAATTGGTTTACAAATTTAAATTCAGTGGAAAATCACAATTCCAAATAGATTTTTTGGAGTGTGTGCCAGCATACAAAAGTTCTTCATGCTCAAGAATTCACAGACAAGAATAATAAAGTATTTTAGAAAAACTGATTATTAAGGAGGAACGTACTGTGTCAGATATTAAAACCATTAAAATATTGTTTCTTAATAGAAAAGAGGCCCCCACAGGGGAGGAGAATAATGCAATGAACCCACATTTCAAGCTGGTTTCCAAGTGTTTGTGGAGTCTCAGCTTTTCACAGGTAAACATAGCTGTTTGTAGCATCAAAGATTCTAGGTGCCAAATTTCCTTTACATTGCTTTCCAAATCTCTGAGATATTTTTATCTTTTCTTGTCAAAAAACATTTTATTGCAGGCAAAGAAAAAAATAATTTCAGTTAGAATAGAAGCTTAAACATTATAAAGGTGTTGATGACAATATAAATAAGTATAGTGTGTGGGCATTCCAATGAATAGACAGTGAACAGCAAGTGAGACTGAGAAAATGGTGCAGCATGGACATTTGGTGAAAAAAAAATCATAACAGGGACATTCTTGAAAGCATAACTCTGAGAAAGGTATCATAATTGCTTCTAAGCAGAATTTTCTTTCCATAAGATCTATTTATTAATGAGCTATCCTAGGCCAACTTAGTGGAATTCTCAAGATTGAGGCATGTTATTACCTCAAAATTGTGTGATCTTCCAAAACCTGTTTGGAACAGTTTCAGAGCCAGGTTACTTGTATATATTAGGATTATGTGGGCAAAAAATTCCAGTAAAATTAACTGAGAGTTTCAGCCTTGTTATTGGCAGGTTGGGGAATCTTCCTGGTATCAGATATGTGGCTGCATAAATGAGCTATGCCTGGATAAAAGTGCTTCATCAATCTATAAGCAAACCTCCTTTCCTTGCCTGAAAATGTTCATTTTACCAGATTCGTAGGTATCATTGCATTTGGCCAACTATTTTGATGGTTTCTTTACCTTACTTTCTGGAAAGGTCTCAATGCTGCTGCCAAGAGGAGGTATGGCCAGACAGGCAAATTTGCTCCTAACTTCGATGTTTATCAGATAATCCCATGATGCTTGCAGCCTAGAGCACTTCATCATAAAGCTAACCTCAAAATACCATCCTCCTACTGCCCCGAAATGAAGGATCCTCTAAGCTCAACTACTAAGATAGCTTATAGGACTCTGGGATATGTTGGCTGAGCATATTAAATAATCAAAATGAGATTCTAACAATAGTGATTGTTAGAATTATGGAGAAAGTTATGTGATTGTACTGTTCAATATGCTGTGACGGTAGGGCTACTTGAAGCATTGCCTTTTAAGTCTTTCCTTATGTAGGAAACTGCTATTGATATGTATATAAGTAATGCAAAAGGATACATTCCGAAGATTTTAATGAATATGTTCTGATTTTCTTCATAAGGGAGAGGGGGTACAAAATCACCTACACATAAGCAACTTTAGGCAATAAAGAGATTGGAGATTTCAAGGTAGGCAAATTCAAATGTGTTTCTGACTGTCGGACAGACAAGTAGATATCTACTCTCAGACTCTGCTTATCTTTTGCCACTTTATATTCCCAAGATCCATGGTCTAGAGAATAATGACGACTGTATCCATCTTGCTAAGGTAGTAAAAGAGGGACATCTGGAACAATTTGGTCAGATATCTATTTATAACTATATCTATATTTACCTGTGTGTGTGTATAATAACCACCTCATTGATTTTGTGTTAGGCATGGATTCCTAAGAGCTCAATGGTTATATAACATTAGAAGCTGAAAACAAATTAGGAATGAATAGAGGATTGCAGGCTCAAACCATCAAAATATCAAGGTTCTTCAATATATCAATATTTGCAAACACTTAAAGATCTAAGATGTTGTAAGTCCCAAGTTTTCATATCAACCTAGCATGGAGATCAAAATAAGAACAGGCCAAGTTAAAAATGCTTATATGGAAAACACTCAGAGTACAAATATCTCACCTCTCTCATGAGTATGGGTATGCTGGGCTGGTTTAAAGGTCAAGGGACATAAGACAGAATCAGTGTTCATGACTTTCATCCAGAACCAAGCACATCAATCCATCATCTTTGCTCTAGACTGTCCTCTCAATTTATCAGTCAGACTAGGTTCTGCTATAGATCTTCCAGGTTTGGCATTTCTGTTGACCTAAATTTCCAGCTCTTGAACTCTGTTTATTCTTTGCTTTACAATGTGTGTTCCCCTGGGTATGATATTTTTAGACTGCCTTCTTAGTAACTGACCTTCTAACCTAGGCCTAGAAATACCTCTCTGCTATAGTTCCAGAAAGACATTCTCAAATATAGAGCAGTGCAATGAAATATCCTTGACAGCAACATCAGACAGCATTTAAAATTACAGATGTACCAACTATGTATGTTTTGTATATCACACCTGAGAAAAGTTAAGGGACAAGTATTAATTTGCAGCTCATAAAAGTAACTCTTCTGAGGCCTGGGTGTTATGGACCAGGTATATGGCTTTATATTAATCTGACCTAGTACAAGTATAAACCTGGAAGAATGTTGCTTATAAGTTATATTGACGTTTCCCTCAGAATATTCCTGCCAAATATCAGTTTTCACAGGTGAACTACAGAAGCAGTATATCAAAAAGTAAAGATTTAGTTTGATATTAAGGAACTCAAATTTGCTTCATTCTTTTGAGAAACGATCTATGTGCTCTCAGTCCCAGATGTAGATATAGATAGAAGTAAACTGCTTTTAATAACTAAATATAGGCAGGAATCAAGTAACTATCATTGAAGAGAGAGAAATATATAAACACAGTGAAACTGGCAGGTTGTTGGAATTAAAATTTTCTCCAAATACTACCACTGAAATATCACCACAGCTTAAATGCTTAAATGCCTATATGAGTGTTTATGTGTGTGTGTATATATATATATACATAAATGACTCTGAGTACAATTCTCCAATTTAAACTTTACAAGTCTTTGAGGCGACATTAATGAGAATCTTGGTATTACTGGTAGTGACTGTGATGACGTTTCTACAACATTAAACAATGACACAGTCCTCTTATTTTCATTTTCTTTTGTATTTGTCAAAGTCACCCAAAGATACTTCTATTGGTTTTGAAAGTTGCCACTTTCACTGAATAAATAAGCAAATTCTATGTGTGCATATATATATATATATATATATATATATATATCCATCCTTTGTTATTGCATTTGGATAAGGGAACCTACATAAATGCATAATGATGATCTTTATCCCTTGGTTATTCACAATATAGAAAAATATGAGTCTGTATTTTCCCTAAATATGCAGATATTAAAAAATCCTACATCTCCTCTACTCTAGACCACTGTATTCCTATACATGAAAATTTTCTACTCTGAAATTATTTCTACTTTCTTTATAGGCTACATTTTAAAATTTCTGTTTCTAACAGTATTTTAAGACATATACCTACTTCGATTTGCTCTCTCTGCTTTTCTCTGACTTCTTTAGTTCTTTAATGCTTCATACGAAATTTCTAAAGTATCATGAGACATCTTTCTCTGTTTACTTCTGCATTTTTGTTCATCTCTAGTTTTGAAAATCTGTATTCCTTCTTGTTTCCTTACCACAGCCTGAAATCCATTTTACTGTCATTTTTTTCTATATTTTCCTGAAGTCTCATGTTTATGTTTTTCCATTTATGTTTTCATGACAGGAAACTATCCTGAATTCTCTTGAGTGTGGACGTGGTTTCTATTTTACTCCTCGAATAAGAAGCCAAAATACTTTTATTAAAAAGACATCTGTTGAACTGGAAATGAGAAGAAAATATGAATAAGAATATATTTTCTAATTTGGACTCCAAATTTATTTCTGTCTTGGGATGTTTTAATGTTTATGACATTTTCTTCATCTATTTACTCTATAACATACTATACATGTCTTCGCATTTCTCCTCAAATCTCTAACACCTCTCCCTCCCTACAGTCCTCAACCAATAATCATGCTCACTATTTTATTGAATAATATAAGCAATTACATAAAAATATATTTGCTTCCCCACACTCCCTTTCAACTCACATGCATTTTAATGTATTGCTTTCACTGCTATGGATGGCATTCAGCAGTCCCATTCAAAGCCAACCTATTCTCATGTTCACTAGATTTCATTACCTCCTTTCCATTCAGGAATCTTGCTACAGAAATCTTTCTGTATTTCCCCTAGAAATACAGAAGTTTTCATACTATTGTAGATTGATTCTATGAGGTTATAGTTCTCATCTTTAAAAATTAGATTTTCTTCACTCAACATTTCCCTTTCATTTCTGCCTATTTCTCTGCTACCCAGTGGAGCAAAATGCTCAAGATAATTGCTCACATTTGATAATATTCTCTCCTCCCATACTTCCCTGAGTCCACCATGCTACTGAAGCAGCTTTTGTTAGGGCTATCGGTTACCTCAATGCTGCTAAACCAAAGGTTGATTCCCATTCTTCTTATTTGATTACCACAACTTCTTGATCAATAACCTCCCGAAACACTTCTTTTTTCCCATTTTGCCTCATGGTGCATGAGTCCCTCCATTCTCCTTGCTCTCTGGTAAATCCTTTGTAGTCTCTTTTGCTGGCTTTTCCTCCTCCCCCTGCTTTCAAAGTCAGAATACCTCAAGGGCTCAGCATTCTGACCTTGTTTCTCCCTTCCCCTTAGTTGTTCTCATTCATCGCATAGATCATCAAAAGTAAGCAGAAAACCAATACCTGTGCTGTATGCTGACAATTACCAAATGTCTATTGCTTGCTTTGTTCTTTGCCCTGAATTCCAAACTGCCAAATACAACACTGATTCGACATTTCTGCTTGAATGTATAAAACACATCTCCAACTTGACATGCACAAAACAACTTTAGATACACATACGCACACACACAACACACAGACACACACACACACCTGCTTTTCTTACAGTCTTCTCCATCTTAATATTTATAATTTTATTATTCTAGTTGTTCAGATTGACTATCTTAGAGCTAGCTTTGTACCTATATTTCTCTCTAAGACAGCATCGAAATCAGCAAATTCTGTGAACTATGTCATAGAATCAGATTAAACCTATTCTTGTGACTCCTACCACTACATTCTTCAAGCTACCAGCATCTCTTGCCTAGTTTTTTAAAATATCCCTCTCACTGGTTTCTGGCTTCAGAACTTTCTCCTCTATATTTTATCCTCCGCAAGCATTAAAACATCCTGTCTGCCTTACCCTATAATATCCTGTCCTATCCTAAAATATCCTTAGCTCTTTTATCCTTCAAAGAGCTGTTCATGATCTGACATAAAAGATACGAACTTCTTCCTCTTTATTATGAAAAGCTAAGTGAAACAGACTTGTCCTGTTGACCTCTGAATCCATGGGAATAAATATGTATGTTTTTGTATATACACATACATGTAACATGAATTTATGTCAATAAATATGCTGTTTGAATGAATGAATTGTTAAATGAATGAATTATCCCTGTGTTACATAGCCTTTGGAGGATGTGCTACTCCACATTTACATTTGTTACCAAGTAAAAAACCTTCTCCTGGTTTACTTAGCACAATAGTGACAAGCCCAGGTAATTTTTTAAAGGATATAAATGACTCTGAATACAATTTTCCAATTTAAACTTTACAAATCTTTGAGGTGACATTAATGAGACTCTTGGTATTGCTGGTAGTGACTGTGATGAAGTTTCTACAACATTAAACAATTACATAGTCCTCTTATTTGTATTTTCTTTTGTATTTATCAAAGTCACCCAAAGATACTTCTATTGGTTTTGAAAGTTGCCACTTTCACTGAATAAATAAGCAAATTCTATTATAATTTTATGATTAAATGATAGGTAGAGGATGGAAAGACTAAAATATGAAACTGAGTTTTATAAACTGGTAAGCATTCTTAACAGAAAAAAATGGAGCAAACATTTCACGTTATGGATCAGAATCTCTGTAATAGCAGAGTTTTTCTTCTTCATCTTCTTTTTGAGACTGTGTTTCACTCTGTCTCTCAGGCTGGAGTGCAGTGGTACAATCTCAGCTCACTGCAACCTCCACCTCCTAGGTTCGAGATTCTCCTGCCTTGGCCTCCCATGTAGCTGGAATTACAGGTGTCCACCACCATGTCCAGCTAATTTTTTTACATTTTTAGTAGAGTTGGAGTTTCACCATGTTGACCAGGCTGGTCTTGGACTCCTGATCTCAAGTGATCCACCCACCTTGGCCTCCCAAAGTGTTGGGATTGCAGGCGTGAGCTGCTGTGTCCAGGTGCAGACTTCTTAATGAAGCCTCCATACTCAGTTATTTTATGAGATACTTTTAGAATATATATTGGTATATTTGGGATTCTCATCTATGTTTGATTTAATAATTTGCTTAAAATGATTTTCAAACTCCTATCCAAATTTCACACCTTAATTCCTGGTCCACCAGAGGACCAGTGATGAGGATCGTGGGGATAGTGTGTGGCATTTTAAAAGTCAGTTTTTATGGTGACACCAATATATGAACCAATGTAAGTTCCATATATCAAAACTCATCAGAGATTTTTCCATTGTTAATTGAATTAAGCATATGTTTTATACTATTTAGTATATAATACCATTTGATCTGACTTCTGGTGGCTGCCTACCTCAGCTCTCCCCAGTCCTTTGCTCACAATGTATTCTGTAACAAAACAGAACCACCTGAGTTCTAAGAATACAGGACTGTGTTTTTGCTTCTATACCTTCATTCAAATGATTTTCTCTAAACTGAATCCTTTTCTCCCACTTAATTTATATCCTCCAAGGATCAAATAATATCTGATTGGTGCTAAAGAAGACTTAGTCTTCTTGAAATCCGCTCTTTTTCACTCCCACTCAACACTTTTTATACCATATTAAACATTTATATGGAAATGAATAGACATGATTCTTAACTAATTGTGATATTGAGGGAATATGTTAACTTCTCTTCCCGGGTCCACAAGGGGTGTGGTTTCAAAGGCAAGAACTTCCCAGCACCATGCCTCCATCCACCTCCCCATCCAGGAACCTAGAGTTCTTTAACTTTCCTGGGCACAGGCTAGGTAAAATTTCAGGTATGCTCCTTTGTTTAAAAAAGCACACAAAAAGCTCTGGGAGGAAGGGCTTCTGTTCTGGGCTGGACAGCCTATCTAGTATCAGAGTCAAAGATCAATCACTCCAGAAGAAGTTTGAAAGAACTCCTCTCATTGGACAAGAACATGAATGGGGCAAGAATAACTTGAAAGTTAAAACTCCACTGCACCTTACCTACATGGATTTCCCTCTCTGAAATCCCCTCCCACGGCAGCATGGGAGCTCTCTTTCCCTTCTTCCTGTGCAGATATCCCCTTCAGATTCCTCTCCGACGGCAGCATAGGAGCGGTCTCTTTCTCTTTCTTTGCCTAATAAATTGCTTTCTGCTAAACTCTTTGGGTCTGATATTTATTTGATCTGTAAGCTTACCACACCACCAGGACCCCTTCTTGGAGTAAAGAGAGGCCAAGAACCTTGTGCACATCAAATGAGGGGGTACTGAGTTCCATCCCATCCCAAGACCTGGTTACATCTTTGGCAAGCCGGCAGTTAAAGTGGTAGGAATTAACTCATGGATTCATCGCATTTGGCTAAAGCCTTTGACATCTCCTGAAGAAAATCATAAGCCTCCGCTCCACAGCCTAAAGTTCCAGGAAACAACCCTTCAAACACCTGCCAGCCATTAGAGGATCCATGTTTGCTCTTCCGACGAGATCCCCAGGAAAGTAACTACTCACTCGTAAGTCCAACTTACATCCTGGCATTAACAGGACTATCACTCTTAACTTTGTTATTTGAAACCAAACTCTCAGATCCCCATTATTCATTTCATAGTGGTGGGGGGCCAGAAAAATAGGAGAACTCGGCACTGGCATTAGAAATGTTACTACCTCTACTGATTTACTATAAGCTATCTCAGGAGTTATTTAACAACATGGAAAAGGTTGCTAATTCTCTCTGCAAAGGCAGCTCACGCTGGAGAAACAGTTTAACTCTTTAGCTGCCACAGCTCTTCAAAGTAGAAAGGCCCTAAATCTGCTAACAGCAGAAAGAACCTGTCTCTAGGAAAAGAACGCCGCTACTTTATAAACCAATTGAGCGTTATCTTAAACAAAGTTAAAGAACTCAGGGACCAAATCCAACACAGGGCTAAAGACCTTCATGAAACAGAATTGTGGGGCTTAACAACTGGCTGTCCTGGCTCTACCCTCTCCTAGGCCTGTTTATAACCATTCTATCATTGCTGGCCTCTGAGCTTCTCATCTTTAACCTTCTTGCCAAATTCATTTCTTCTAGAATTAAAGTCATAAGGCCACAAATGATCCTGAAACTGGAACCCCAGATGTCCTTGGCTCATGAGTTCTATCGTGGACCTCTGAATCAACCTGCACTCCTGGAAGACTCCTTTCTAGACAAAACCTCATCTTCAGGGCCCCTTTTATACCCCAATTCAGGAGGAAGTAGCTAAATAGGGATTGAGGCTTGTTTCCCAACAGCAGTTGGACTTTCCTGTTCAGAGAGGGTACTGAGGAACGATGTTAACTTATCTTCCCAGGTTCACAAGGGGCGTGGTTTCAAAAGCAAGAGCTTCCCAGTGCCATAACTCCATCCACCCCGCCCCATCCAGGAACCTAGAGTTCTTTGTCAAACTTTCCCGCGCATGGGCTAAGTAAAATTTCAGGTGTGGTCTTTTGTTTAAAAGAGCCTGCGGAAAAACTTTGGGAGGATGGGCCTCTGTTTTGGGCCAGACAGCCAATTCAGCATCAGAGTCAAAGATCAAACACTCCAGAGGAAGTGAAAGAACTCCTCTCATTGGACAAGAACATGAATTGGGCGGGAATAACTTCAAAGGTAAAACTCCACTGCACATTACCTGCCTGGATTTCCCTTTCTGGGATCCCCTCCCACAACAACATGGGAGTTGTCTTTCCCTCTCTACCTGTGCAGATATGCCCTTTGGATTTCCCTCCCATGGCAGCGTGGGAGCATTCTCTCTTTCTTTCTCTCTGCCTAATAAATCGCTTTCTGCTAAACTCTTTGGGTCCAATATTTACTTGAACTGTAAGCTCACTGCACCACCAGAGCCCCTTCTCAATTCTTGGTGCAAAGAGAGGCCAAGAACCTTGGACACATCAAATCGGGGGTGGGAGCTGAGCCTCAACACGTCGCACAACTCGGTTACAATATTTTCTTTGAAAGCTTGTCCATTCTTCAGGATCTATTTCCTCATCACTTACTAACATTGACAGGATTAGGATTGACAGGATTAGGGGAGAACATGGGACATTTAAATTACTTCTCAGGTGTTTCTGAGAAACATTCACTGATGGAAGATGACAGAACAAGGTCTTGAATTCTTAGAGACTAAAATTTTATAAATTTATTTTCTATTAAAAATAGCAATAAGTAGAAACATGAGCTTATAATAATTTTATTTTTAAAACTCAATGGATTTCATTGTTTTTCAATTATGACACTAATCACCAATCTCCCCACACCCCCATCCCACCACCCTTTGAATCACTATAATTTATCCAAACAGGAAGAGGTTATGAGACACGTGTGTGTCTGACAACCTAAGACCTTTCAATTATTTTTGCTCTGATAGACATTACATTTACACTCATAATTAACACAAAGACGGATCTCACTTTTTAAGAACTTTCCATAAAGTATATTCAAAAGAATGGTGCTACTTCTATTTGTAGCTTCTGCAATATATAAGTATTTTCTTATACAGCAACCATAAAATTCCTGTAAGACAAATGTAGTATCAGAGGAGTTTCCTTCTGGGTTACCTGACTTTCACTGCAGGCAATTTCAGTAAGCATATCTGTGCTTTCCTGTCTCTTTTCAGGACATACCTTTAAACTTCCCTGTCAACAATTTCTTATGCAAAGACATCATTGTGTTCCCATTGTCCACAGCCAAACCTAGGCAGCTTTTGAGGGAAGAACAGGAGGAAAACCCCTTCAGGTTAAGATATATTATATCTAGTTAAGAGAGAAGCAAGAAGCTTCCCAGTTGGTATTTCCATGTGGAATGATCTAGACAATGACTTCTAATTGGTTTTCCAGGTAAAACAAGTAGAAGGCAGATAATAGCCACTCCTATATAGTTGAATCTCTTATTGTCAAAAACCTGTGGATTTGCCAAAGATGAATTGAGATTTCAGTTGGAATTAATGTTTATGACATTAAAATGGGGAAATTGGCTGGGTTCAGTGGCTCACGTCCACAATCCCAGCACTTTGGGAGGCCGAGGTGCGCAGATCATGAGGTCAGGAGTTCAAGACCAGCCTGGCCAAGATGCTGAAACCCTGTCTCTACTAAAAATACAACAATTAACCAGGTACAATGGCAGGTGCCTGTAATCCCAGCTACTTGGGAGGCTGAGGCAGGAGACTTATTTGAACCCAAGGGGTGGAGGTGGGAGTGAGCTGAGATCCTGCCACTGCACTCCAACCTGGGTAACAAAGTGAGACTCCATCTCAAATAAATAAAATAAAATAAAATTGGGAAATTATATTGGAATATCTAGGTAGGCCCAGTGTAAATCACAAGCATTCTTAAAAGTAGAAGAAAAGACAAAGAAGTGTTACAGCGTGATGTAGCTATAGAAGAATTGTTACAGAGATGCAATACTGCTGGCTTTGGAGATGAAGGAAGGGGCCCTGAGCCAGGGAATGCAGGTGGCTTCTAATATTGGAAAAGGCAAAGCAACCAATTTTTCTCATAGAGCCTCCAGAAAGAAAGCAGCCCAGCCAACAACATGATTTTATTCCAGTGAGACCCATGTTGGACTTCTAACCTAGAGAATTGCAAGATAAAAAATTTGTATTATTTTAAGCCACTAAGTTTAGGATAATGTGATACAGCACCAACAGGAAACTAATACACAATACATTAGAGTATCATTTTATAATATTATGAGTGTACATGAATGATTTGTACTTATTTCCTAAATAAAGTATAAGAGAGATTCTGAAATCTTCAATAATGGTCTAACAGAGAGGTCCTTGATTTTTTTTTTTTAATAATTATGCCTGTCGTGGCTTTTTATATTCATAAACTATATTCTTACTTCTATGTCACATTTGAAAATGAATTAAATATATGGACTTATGTCAGAGCAAAGAATAAAGATGATGTTTTGCACTTAAATCTCCTTTTATATCTAAAGTTTGACTGAATCACACTCTAAGGGTCCTCCTGGCTCTGACATTCCATTCTCCGCTATTATACCAACATTAATATGTAAAAATATAGGAGGTGATTTTGTTAAGTAAATAGGTAAATTTAACATAATTGTTGCTTATTCTCATAGGTTTTTCTAATACAGATAATACATTTATCGATGTGAAGAAAGGAGCCATTTCAGTAGCTCCTGAGCTATCTTTGGAGATGGTTTATTATTCACTTAAGGGAGAATTTTAAACAGAAGTGCTGTTCAATTCTCAACACAGTTGAGAATTATTTATTCTTACAGTTATTTTTAAGTATGGATTTCTCAATCTTCCCAAGAAAAAAGGACTAAGACAGGTGGGCCAGCATCTTGTCAATAGAAAATCCAAGTACTAAAATGGCCTCCAAGAGAAGGAGAAATACATCTAGCCTTCATTGTGTAGGGACATAGTCCATCCAGCACATTCTTCTGTTAATGTTTACTAATCATAGTAGATAAATATAACAAAAACATATTGTATATATGAACAAATATCAATATTTTTTATTTAGAGTAAACAAATTAGCAAAATTACATTTCTATATATGCACTAAAATTCTTATATGGTAGCATGTGTTGGTGAAGGCTAAATATGATTGAATGTTTAGAATAAAAGAAACTAAAATCAAGAAAAAAGATCAAGTTTTTGAAATGATAATGTGTATCTCCCAAAACATGGTTATATGATTACTTCATTCAAGTTGGATTCGTAGCCCATATTATAATGAGATTGCTATGGGCAGAACTTCTGTGAGTCCTTGGAACTTGGTAATAAAAGAAAGGGTGTGCATTTTAGACTGTGTTAGCCTAATAGACTCCATCTTAGATGTGAGCCAGACAAACTCCATCTTAGCCTTTCCTTCCCTGTCACTTATCTTTTGGGTATACAGCTGAGTCACTCTGTACTCAGAAACTTGTAACCTTTGTAACCACATCCTGCTTGGCGAGTCTACCTGCTATTGTGAATACCCTATCCCCCTTGGTGATTGATTATATGGAAAATCCCCTGTGCTACCCGCTTTGGTGACCAACAGTCCTGGGAAACTCCTGCCTCTTGGTTACCAGCTGCCTCCTATGAACTTGCTTGTTGTGCTTCTGTAAAATTCCACTTTGCCACTCACCTTCTCTAAGCAAGGTATAAAAAGGAATCAAGCCCCTTCTTTGGGGCCAAGAGATTTTGAGCATGAGCTGACTCTCGGTCACCAGCAATAAAGGACTCTCAATTGGAACTCAGAGTGTGGCGCTTTCCTTCTAACTCCCTCTAGTATAACAAGACCAGATCATTGCAGTCGTCATTTTATAACTAAGAAATGGAGAGGACACATGCTACAATTAACGCATAGTAAAGTTCTAGCTTGACACAGATATAACTTCAGACAAAAATAAAATAGTACCATGTCTGTTCCGGGTCACACCTATCCACCTCCATCATTAAGAACATACTGGGTTTTGTTTCAACACTTGGTGGCTCTTGGTCAATTCCACTACAGTAAATAGCTATTTACTGTGCTTTTCTATTGTTCAAATAATTTAGTTATCTGCTTAAAGCTGATTATTACCATAGCTGCTCTTCAGTGATGAACTGAAATTTCAGATAAGTTCTGTATGTGCCATTTTTTTAACTTTTTTTTCTCCCTAGGGAAATCAGACTGCATCAGAGAAAAACTGGCATACAAAATGTGCCTTAATTTCTTTAAAGTAGTTAATGTGGTAGAGTTAGAAACATGTTCGAAACAGAATGAACAATAGAAACTACAACAGAAAAGTTGGGGAAATGTAGCTAGACATTTGTTTAAATAACTTTATTTAAATAAATCTAAAATTAGTTTTCCTTTCCATATGTCACTTTCCTAGCATGTATTCCTGTGTATATGTGTGTGCATGTATGTGCTGGTGGCAGAAAGGGAGAAGGGAGTAGCAGTGGAAGGGAAGAGAGAACAGTACACTAACTGGAATGAAAGCTGTGATTGCTAAGATGGGGTTTGAGAAATGCACTCATCCATTCATTAATTCTTAGATATGGTTTTAGAAATGCACTCATCTATCCATCCATTAATTCAATAGCTATTTAATGAGAGCCTAGTATGTTACCCAAAGTAGTTTAGGAGCTGACAAAATAATGGTGAAACATAGCTATGTCATATATATCTGGTGTATTTGTGGGACTGCACAGAGTAAACAGATTTGACCAACTCAATTTATATGAGATGATTTATTTCCAATAAGGGTTTTGGAGACAGAGTGAGTGGGGATATGTTTGGAATGATGGGATAAGAGAAGGTGGCATGTTATCTGTTTTAGACATTAGTCACTTGATCCAGCTTCCTAGAAACATTCCTGGGACTTAAGGAGAGAGGATCTGTAATTAGAAGCCAGAGGAAACGCTTTCATGTTGGAACTTATGCCCACTTAGGTCCAGATAACAAAGTGTGACACAGAGACAGGGAGAGGTGCATTTTAGTTCTTTTGCAAAGAAGAACCTTGGCTATGGCATTTGGAATGTAGTGATACCTTAGTCACTTGAAGTTTTGTAGCTCTGGAGTGCTAGGAGACAAAACCCTTGACATAAACATCAGTTACATCTGGGCTGACAAGAAAAGGCTATCTCAAATGGTAGAATAAGTGCTAGGATGCTAGGAGTAGGCATCCTAAAAGACTTTCTGGAAGAGTTGGGTGAGATTTTGTGAGGAATTTAAATTTAGAGTTGCTAAGAGATGTCTGTTTATCTTTAGCTGACTAGCTCTAACTTTTGAAATTTCAAAAAAATCTTTTAACCTAAATTTTTCTTTTATGATCTCTAAAATGAGATTACAGTAGCCACTGTAAGGGATCATTGTGAGAATTACATTAAAGCAGATAAAGTGGAGTTTTTAGCCTATATATTTATTTTTAATTTTGTATTGATACATAATAGTTGTTCATATTTTGGGGTTACATATGATTTTTGATACATGCCTACAATGTGAAATGATCAAATCAGGCTTTAATTGATTTTGTGTTGCATACAAAAATAAATGAACTCTGGAATAATAGATTTGTGTTTTGGTTATAATTACAAAGTAAATATTAAGAAAAAAATTAAGAATTTTTGCAGCAACAAATTTAAATGCTTTGAGATTAGAATCTTTTGGAGCCAAAAAGTTTAAGTTTATTATGACTATAAAACTTTACCCTCTTCCCCCACAATGGGAAACCAGTAATTGTTAACTTCAGCAAAATAATTTTCTTCTAAAGGATTGCTTCTGGAGTTAATGATAAGATATAAGTAGTTTAGTTCTCTCATTAAAATGATATCCTTGTGGGAACCAGAGAATGGTCTGAAACTAGGCACTAGAAGGGCTAATATAACTTAACTAACTCCTATTGATTTTTCTTAATCCTGAGAATTTTGGACACAAACCAGTGACTTTACCTTAGTAACAGATGTCAGTTTTTAAGGTCTAGCTGTCCCCAAAGAAGAGAACATGTTGCTGATTTTAAAGTTAATAATAAAGCAGAATCTAGCCTCTGTCTCACCACCCTGTCATTATTCAGAGCTTCAAGAAAAGTAATTAACATGGTGATGGGAATAGTGTCAATGCCCCCCAAACTAAAATTTTTCATTATTACAGAACATTATTAAAATACATATGCATTAAAAATGTTAGGGTCAAATATTATGTTTATAGAGTTATATTAAACAAAGTGATTAAGAAACATAAGGCACTAGAAGATTATATTGAATATAATTTACATATATATTCAATAAGTTAATATATTAAAGGTATAAATATTAACATTAACCCTTCTCTTTTTTAAAAAAACTTCATTGGAGCAACAGACAAATCAAATAATATTTATAATGCATTGTGATTAATTCCATGGTAAAGGTATATATAGAATAATTTTTTTAAAGTGTACTAGAGAATCAGCAAATTCTCATAAATATCACAGATTCTGCTGAGTACTGAAGGCAAGATTGGACTGAACCAGACAAAAGAACGTTATAATAAGAGTGGTCCTGGCAGAGAAGACAACACTTGGGGAATAAGGAAGCATGAATATGATAATATAATCAGGGTCCTCCAAGTAAGCTGGCTCACCTGGGGTAGGAGATGGGGCAAGGGAGGTATGAGGGGACAGACAATGACTCCATTTTGTTCAGACTCTATCGTGGCCCATAAGTATAAAGAACTTTGATGAATAGAGTATTGCCTGGGTGTGAAATGGTTTGCTATTTAGATTTTATAATACATACTTGTTATAGTAGTATTCAGGGTTCCCTAATTCCTGTTTAGGATGCAGAAATAACATTGATCATCTGTTGGGAGTTCTGCAAAACGAGAACTAAAGTCAGTAAGTACCAATGTATGTACTTTCAGCCCAACAGTTAAGCAAATGTGTATTTATGAGTGTTCGAATTTAGGAAATTGTTAAATATTAATCTTCACTTTTACTGTGCTCTTTGGTCAGTCTGACTCGTCCATTAGCACAGCAATTTTATGATCCAGTGAAGATTAGCAGAGTTTTGTTTCCTAGCCAGATTTCTCAGAAATTCTCTGACTTTGTAAAACATATGTAAACTGCACTATTAGCTGGTAAATTTAATCAATGTAGAGAGTATATATGAATAATTTATAAGCAGAAAATTACTATTTCGAACAACAGCAACATCTTTGCCTTACAAATTTACACATATTTTTCAATTTCTTATTAAAGAATGCTATTGATATATCTTTTTCATATTAGTTTTATTTATAGATTTCAAGTTATGGATCTTCACATTTAAACTTATCCTACTGGAAATTCAATAACTCACATATATATGAATGTTATTTATTTTGCTGACCCTGGAAAACAGATTCTCAGGGTCAGCAAAATAAACAACACTTAAAAGTTTTTAAAAATTATTGAAGTATTGCTTGACTATTATAAGGGCTAAATATAAAGTTTTCAAAATGACACCTATGATATTCTATTTATTATGAACAATGGTTTCATTTAATCTACTTTATTGAAAAATACCCCTTAATATTTAATGATTGCATGAGTTACAAACATTATCACTGGGAATTAGATAAACATAAAACCCATCACAGAGAATTAGCTATAGATGTACAACACAACTTATTGTTCAGTTTTCTTGTTAAAGACCAAAGTCTTGAACTAGTTATCATATTTACAAAAGAAAACTTGTCATAAAATATTTTATAAAATCAAGAATGCAATCCCATTAATAATAACCACAAAAGTAACAAAATACTTAAAATTATAGCTAATCAGGGAAGTGAAAGATCTCTACAATGAGAATTACAAAACATTGCTCAAATAAATCACAGATGACACAAACAAATGGAAAACCATTCCATGCTCAAGGATAGGAAGGAAGAATCACTATTTTTAAAATGGCCACTGCCCAAATCTATTTATAGATTTAATGCTATTTCTTTCAAACCTCCAATGACATTCTTCACAGAATTAGACATTTTTTTCTTTAATTTATATAGATCCAAAACTAGAGCCAGAATAGCCAACACAATTCTAAGCTAAAAGAACAAAGGGGGAGGCATCATGTTACCCAACTTCAAACTATACTATAAAACTACAGTAACCAAAACAGCTTGGTACCGGTACAAAACAGACACATAGACCAATGGAACAGCCCCAAAATAATGACACATCTGATATTTGACAAGGCAAACAAAAACAAGCAATGGGGAAAAAAACTCCCTATTCAATACATGGTGCTGAGATAACTGACTAGCCTTATGCAGAAGACTGAAACTGGACCCTTTCCTTATACCACACACAAAAATTAACTTAAGATGGATTCAAGACTTAAATGTAAAACCTAAAATGATAAAAACCCTGGAATATAACCTAGAAGACACCATAGGACCTAGCAAAGATTTTATGAGAAAGTCGCTAAAAGCAATTGCAGGAGAAACAAATATTGACAAATGGGGCCAAATTAAACTAAAGGGCTTCTGCACAGGAAAACAACCACAACAACAACAAAAAACTATCAACAGAGTAAACAGACAAACTACAGAGTCAGAGAAAATATTTTGAAACTATGCAATTTTTTTTTTTCCTACTAAGGTCTAATATCCAGAATCTGTAAGGAACTTAAACACATTTACAAGCAAAAGTAAAATATCCCTGTTAAAAAGTGGGCAGTGGGCAAAAGACATGAATAGATGCTTTTCATAAGAAGACATACATGTGGCCAAGAAGCATTGAAATAAATGCTCATCATCACTAATCAATAGAGAAATGCAAATCAAAATCATAATGAGATACTATCTCATACCAGTCAGAATGGCTATTATTAAAACATTTAAAATTAACATACTGGCATGGTTGTGGCAAAATGGGAACACTTATATGCTCTTGGTGGGAATGTAAATTAGTTCAACTATTGTGGAAAGCAGTGTGGTGATTCCTGAAAACACTTAAAACAGTATTCCCATTCCACACAGCAATCCCATTACTGGGTATATTCCCAAATAAATGTAAATAATTCTACCATAAAGATGCATGCATGTATGTTTATTTTAGCACTATTTACAATTGCAAAGTCATGGAATCAGCCTTGATGTCCATTAATAATGGGCTGAATAAAGAGAATGTGGTAAATATACAGCACAGAATACTACACAGTCATAAAGAAGAATGAGCTCATGTCCTTTACAGAAACGTGGATGGAGCTAGATGACATTATCCTAACAAAACTAGCACAGGAACAGGAAACCAAATACCACAGCTCTCACTTATAAGTGGAGTTAACCAATGAGGACACGGACACAAAGAGGGAAACAGACACTACTAGATCCTCCTTGAGGGTGAATGGTGGGAGAAATGAGAGGATCAAAAAACTACTTGTAGGGTACTATCTTTATTAGTTGGGTGACAAGGTGATCTGTATACCAAACCCCCGTGACACGTAGTTTATCTATATGACAAACCTGCATGTGTACCCCTCAATCTAAAATAAATGTTAAAAAAGAACACCAAATTACATATACTGTATAGTTAATATTTTATCCTATTTTAATGGCAGTAGTACCACTATTTATTTGTTGTTTTCCTTTCAATTTTAAGACTGTTGAAAAAGACAAGAGAGACTATGAAATATTTGAATATCTGTCTTGATCAAGGGAGACAAGTGATAATTTATTATGGAAGGTTACCACAAAACTGTGAATTTTACAGCTTTGGCTTATTTTTAAATTTCTCTTAAAAATTGAAATGGGAAGATGTTTAAAACATCTTGTATTCAGAATATGACCTTGGAAATTGTCTTGGGAGGTTTCCTTTCAATAAACTCTTAATACTCAATTCGTTTCATGGGCTGCTCAGGAATTGCTTCCTTAATTAGAATATATATTTTACAATAGTTTCTAATTAACCAATATTCTTAAAAAAATAAATTCTGGAAGACTCAGAGTAAGGTAATTTAATATATACTCTGGGTTTTATATAGGACAAGTTTTATTATTTTTGTTAAGGTGTAGTATGGCCTACGGTTCTTTTGAATCACAAACAGAAGTCATTTATATCTTGGTTCACATGTATTTTCACTTAAGGAGTACATCAAGGACCAACTTGTAGTATCTTCTTTCAGGTTTTAAGGAGGATCTAATGCTGACAAAAAGTGCCAATTTTCTCCATTTGGGACAATAATTTTACTCACATAACCTCCTTTTCATTACCACTTTCTAATATTCACTGAAGTAACTGTTTCATAAATATTAAATCTAAAATGTTAATTTATTAAAAGAAAATAAATAGAAGAAGAAATTATGAATGGAAATATTGAACAAACTTTACGATAACCCAAAATTTATAAATAGGTTTCAAATAAAGTAGATATATAAATAAAGATGTAATTATTTTTATAACACTCTCTACATGTAAATGAATATTTACAATATTTTTGCAACATGGAGTAAAGGAGTATACTCAGAAGCAATTATACACAAAAACATGTTGTTAAATTGGTCTAATTATAAGGTTTAATATTCTCAAACACAGATGAGCAGTCAGTACAGGCTACTGGGTTTCTGAGGGCTTATATATTTACAGAATGATATTTTTTATATTTAGACGAATGCTAAAAAGGCACAAATAGTTCTCATGTCTTCAAGCTGCCAAGGTATCCTCAGTTTTGTAAAATCCTGCCACCCCTGTAGACATGTAAGGAAATGCCCAGGTAACCATGAGGAACATGGTCTTCTCTACAGCCTTGCTGGGAGTGTGTGGGAATAGCAGATATGTAACACACAGAGGAGTTATAAATAGCTCCAGGACTTATAAGATGATCTGCTCTTATTTTAACTCAAACTCTTATTTACAGATTCTAGGATGATAAAATTCTGCCGGGTATGTTTAAAAGTTTGATTATTCTTACTCTTGTTTATGTTTGGTGAAAATATTCTCTCTGAGAGCTAAGAGGAATAGAAAGGGAGTTGATATGTATGGAATGGATTGTTTTCTGTCATCACTGATAATTTTGCATTTCTTGAAATGAAAAAGGATCATCAAATGAAAGATAACACTGTTAATAGTATTATATTTGTCATGAGCCACATCACATATACATGCCGTCTATATATTATTTCAATTGTCTTTGCTTAATAATAGATTGAAATGGCATATGTTAGATGTAAATTTTAATATTATTCATAATAGAAAACAAAAATATCTGTCATGCTATAATGGTATATACAAGTTTTATATATATATTATGCTATAATGACACGTTATTTTTATTGTTATTAAATTAGATTAAAAATAGCATATTATTCAATGGAAATAGCTCACCTCAGTATAGCCTTGAAGGTTTAAAAAATTTTTTTTATGTATTTATCTTGCTGTAGGAAAGCTAAGCTGCAGTCTTCGATATTTAGCTATAGAAAAGGACACAATAGTTTCTGGATTTGGGGTCTGTATTGAAATGCTAATATGTGGATGTAAAGTCTCATAAGTTCTGAGGCAGGAGACAGAAGCCTCAGCCAGTTCCTGTTTAATAAATAGTATATAGAAAAAAAGAATTTAGTTAGGAATAAGTGTCATGAGTGATTAGATATTAGTCTTATTGAATATTAAGTATCATGAGTGATTAGATATGTCTTATTGAATATTAAGCCTTGATTAAAGCCTCTTTGTACTTTATGCATAATTATCTAGGAACTTCCGGTTGCTGTGGTCAGGGACTGATAAGGGACACTGTGGAATGTGGCCACGAGGCAAGAGTATTAATACCTGTGGATTAATACTGGTGGCGATCAGCAGGGACAACCTGTTGAATGCCGAACCCAAGCCCTCTGTCACACCTGCATAAGGGTTGCTGGAGGGCATCTAAAATCTCTGCAGTACTTCCTCCTTTCCTATTTGAATGCCCTTTATTTCTTTTTCTTGCCTGATTGTTCTGGCTAGAACTTCTAGTACTATATTGAATAGAAGTGGTGAGAGAGGGCATCCTGGTCTGGTGCCGCATTTCAAGGGGAATGCTTCCAGTTTTTGCCCATTCAGTATGATATTGGCTGTTGATTTGTCATAAATAGCTTTTATTATTTTGAGATACGTTCCATCAATACCTAGCTCATTGAGGGTTTTTAGCATAAAGGCTACAGTAATCAAAACAGCATGGTACTGGTACCAAAACAGAGATATAGACCAATGGAACAGAACAGAGGTCTCGGAGGCAACACAACATATCTACAACCATCTGATCTTTGACAAACCAGACAAAAACAAGCAATGGGGAAAAGATTCCCTGTTCAATAAATGGTGTTGGGAAAGCTGGCTAGCCATGTGCAGAAAGCAGAAACTGGACCCCTTCCTGACACCTTACACTAAAATTAACTCCAGGTGGATTAAAGACTTAAACATAAGACCTAACACCATAAAAACCCTAGAAGAAAATCTAGGCAAAATCATTCAGGACATAGGTGTAGGCAAGGACTTCATGACCAAAACACCAAAAGCATCGACAACAAAAGCCAAAATAGACGAATGGGACCTAATCAAACTCCACAGCTTCTGCATGGCAAAAGAAACAGTCATTAGAGTGAATAAGCAACCAACAGAATGGGAAAAAATTTTTGCAGTTTACCCATCTGACAAACGGCTGATATCCAGAATTTACAAAGAACTAAAACAGATTTACAAGAAAAAAACTAACAAACCTATTCAAAAGTGGGCAAAGGATATGAACAACACTTTACAAAAGAAGACATACATGAGGCCAACAAGCATATGAAAAAATGCTCATCATCACTGGTCATCAGAGAAATGCAAATCAAAACTGCATTGAGATACCATCTCACGCCAGTTAGAATGGCGATCATTAAAAAATCTGGAGACCACAGATGCTGGAGAGGATGTGGAGAAACAGGAACACTTTTGCACTGTTGGTGGGAGTGTAATTTAGTTCAACCATTGTAGAAGACAGTGTGGCAATTCCTCAAGGACCTAGAAATAGAAATTCCATTTGACCCAGCAATCTCATTACTGGGTATATATCCAAAGGATTACAAATTGTTCTACTATAAGGACACGTGCACACGAATGTTCATTGCAGCACTGTTTACAATAGCAAAGACCTGAAACCAACCCAAATGCCCATCGATGATAGACTGGATAGGGAAAATGTGGCACATATACGCCATGGAATATTATGCAGCCATCAAAAACGATGAGTTTGTGTCCTTTGTAGGGACATGGATGAACCTGGAAACCACCATTCTCAGCAAACTGACAGAAGAGCAGAAGATCAAACACCGCATGTTCTCACTCATAGGCGGGTGTTGAACAATGAGAACACATGGACACAGGGAGGGGAGCACTACACACTGGGGTCAGTTGGGGGGAAATAGGGGAGGGATGGTGGGGGGTGGGGAGCTGGGGAAATATAGCAAGGGGAGAGATGCCAGATGTAGGTGATGGGGAGGAAGGCAGCAAATCACACTGCCACGTGTGTACCTATGCAACAATCTTGCATGTTCTTCACATGTACCCCAAAACCTAAAATGCAATAAAATAAATAAACGGGGAAAAAAATCGCTGCAGTAAAGCCAGTGCTTGGGGAATCACCCGCTACTGAGCAGACCTGGGAAGGGAACATCCCCTGACCTTGGGTGGGTCGGAGAACACTCCACTCCCCCTCGCTCTTGGCTCTTGTGGAAGGACTGATACTAGTCAGCCCAACCCGCAGCTACCTGGGGGATTAATTGTCTCTATGTGGTGCTGTGCTATATTGGTTGCAACCTGTGTCTGCTTTCCCTCCCTACTTCTGCACCTGGTTCCTCTTTTGAAGATAGTAAGAAACAGCATAATTTTTGAAGCCTTTGTTTTTACTTGGCAAGTATAACATAAAGTGCTGATGCATCTTGCTGCCCACTGCTTTGGCTACTTGAAAGTCCTGGGCCCCTTGTTCCTTAGACACGTGACCTGTTTGACGATTCACCCTACTTACCCTTCCCCCCTGTTTTGTACCTAACACAAGTCCAAGTGTCCAGGCACTCGGGGCCACTACTGGTCTCTGAGTACTGGTGGTAGTGGTCCCCTGGGCCCAAACTCTTTTTTCTCGATCTTGGTGTATTGTGTCTTTATTTCCACACTCTCTTGTCTCTGCAGCCGTAGAGAATACCCTCTAGACCCAGCAGGGCTGAACCCTGCACTAATATGTTTAAGAATATAGAATTCAGATATTCATCCAGGTAGTTGGATATCTACTGTATGTATTCAGAGGTTTTTGTGACAAATTCCACTAGAAAACTGAGCAACAAAAAACTAAATCGGTTTTCTTCCAGTTATTCTAAATAACATTTTTGGCATCATTTAAGACTACTATTTGATTTCACTAACATTTTTGCATATAGTTAAGTCCTGCCCGACTTGCATCTCTAGTTTCTCTCGCAAATTTTTTCTCTGTTTAATCCTTGCTGGGCACTAGTCCATGGCTTTCTCTTGATACAAGTTACTGATCTGTCCTCCTGACCAATTTCTCATTTGTCTTTCTGTGTTCTTCTGTTGTCTGTCACCATTCCAAACGCCCACTATAATCTCATATGACCTTATTCATATGCATCTTGTGACAACATCAAGCTAAGTGACTTGCTTTATGAGAGATTTCTGATTTTTCCTCCTACATGTTTCTTTTTGCATAGTCATGCCTCCCACTTGGCATTTCCATAGTCTTTCAGTCTACCCATAACAGTTCCTCTCATTTATGAAGAGGAACAGTTCCTCTCATTTATAAATAATTTTTTGAGTAGCTCTTTCTTTCCCTCCTACCTCAAGGTAATCATATCCTCCTACACATAGCTATAATATTCTGAAGTTTATTTATGTTCATTTTACCTAGTACCATATACTTATACTTGTGTCTTACCTCTTTAGGAGGGAAGATCTTTCATCTAACTATATGAAAAAAAATCATAATTTATTTTGTACTGTACTTTACACAGGGTAGTTTTTGGTCATTGTCTGGCATAACTAAAGGAGGAATGAAGAGCATTGCTTAATAGGACCTCTAAAAAATGAGAAAAAATATTCACATAATCCAACTGCTATATGTTGAAAAGGAACCACCAAAGATTCACAAAGTATGATGTGTATGACTTGGACATAGGAAATGATTCTATATAATTATCACTGAAGAGCAAACTCATGAATTTTTTTCTTTCCTTCCTTCCTTCTTTCCTTTTCCTTTCTTCCTTCCTTTCCCTTTCTTCCTTCCTTTCGTCCCTCCCTCTCTTCCTTCCTTCCTATTTGTTTTTGAGACAGCATCTTGCTCTGTCACCTAGGCTGGAAGGCAGTGGCATGATCACGACTCACTGCACCCTCGAATTCCAGGACTCAAGAGTTTCTCTCATCTCAGCCTCCTGACTAGCTGGGATGACAGATGCATGCCACTGCACTAAGCTAATGTATTTATTTATTTATTTATTTTGTAGAGACAGCGTCTTGCCATGCTGCTCAGGCTGGTCTTAAACTCCTGAGCTCAAGCAATCCTCCTGCCTAAGCCTCCCAATTGCTGTGATTACGGGTGTGAGTTAAAGTGCCCAGCCATCTTGTTGTTAAAAATACAAATCCAACCAAGGACTAAATGGTAGAAAAGGATGATACAAAGAGTCACTTTCTTACCTTTTTCCCCCAACAAAAAAAAAAGGCTGCATTCACAACCTAATTTTTAAAAAACTTTCAGAATTTTGTTTTTTTGAGACATAGTCTCACTTTGTCTCCCAGGCTGGAGACCAGTGGCGCAATCTTGGCTCACTGCAACCTTCACCTCCTGGGTTCAAGTGATTTTCCTACCTCAGCCTCTCGAGTAGCTGAGACTACAGGTGCCCACCACCATGCTCAGCTAATTTTTGTATTTCTAGTGGAGGCATGGTTTTAATTTTTATGTTTGTAGCATTTTAATGATGTTTTTAGTCATAGAAATTGAAAGGAGAAATAAATCATTTTTGTACTTCATGTTTGTGTCTACTGACCACTTTAAAGAAAAATGCTTATTATATCATTTGAAAGGATATGATTGGTATGCTTTCCTACTCTACTAGCATTCTGTCACTTTTAACAAGGTACGTAACAGGCTATACCACTATGAAGGCATATATAAATGGCAGAAGTATTTGTCATAAGAAAAAATATGAAAAAAAACCCACAAAAGATTGAAAGTGGGTTTTGAATACGTGTTCCATTGTGAGCAGAAGGGCACAGTTTAATTTATAAAAGTTAGTAGGCTAATAAATCAGAATAAATTAATGTAGTTTAGTGTATTTTAAAATTAATACTTCTTTCTAAAGGCAATGCTTAATTTTAATATTTAATACTTTATTGGAAACTCAAAATAGATGTATTAACTTTCCCAGTATACAATTTTTTGTCACCTAGATTTCACCATCTTGTAGAGAACGTAGAGTTGATTTGGCCACTGATGATCAATTTTTCCTTTGAATACTTATTGCTGTAATTGTAATAAAATGAAGACTCTCATATGTATTGAATATCTTTTGTGTCCTAGGCTTTCTTCTTTTGTATATATTATCTCATTTAATTTCACAAAATTCTGATGGGGTTGTTATTGTCACCATTTTTCATATGAACAACTGAAGTTTGTAGTTTAACTTGTCCAGGATTATGCAGCTACATGACCAAGATGGGTGCAAAACCCGATCTTTGGATGCCAAAGTCAATGGTTTTCTTTATTTCATGCTGATATTTGGGTCCATTTGTAAGTAGACTTTAGAGTTAAAACCTACAGTTTTTTTTTACAGGGGAGACATCCCTTATTGATAAAGAAACCTTTTAAGATATAATTTATGGTCACCATATATATGTGTTTGTATATACATATCTCCTACATATATATATATATATATATATAGACACATATATGTATAAACACACACACACACACACACACACACACACACACGAAGAAGATATTTCTATCAACAATGAGAAGTCCTGGGTATTATAATGCTTTAGAAAGTTTCTTACAAACCTTAGCCAGTCACCTGTTTCAAAAGAAATGGCTCCAAGCAAAAGAAACAATTATTATTAAATTATTATTAGGAATTAACTGTGTGTTCAGAAACTCTAAGAAGTTTATAAACATTAAATCATTCAATCATGGTAAGAATATGTTAACTTAGTGATATCACCTTATTCCTTTAGATGTAAATAATTTTAGAGAGGACTGATACTTGTTTAAGCTTATACAACTAGCAAATAGCAAAGCAAAGACAGGACGTTGATTTAACTACTACTTAATGCTTCCAACAATATACAGTTGTCCCTTGAACAACACTTCTGAATGGCATAAGTTCACTTATATGCTTTTTTTCAACAATTATATTAGAAATTTTTTTGAGATTGTGACAATTTGAAAAAACTCATATAAATTGCATTGATTAGAAATATTTTAAAAATTAACAGAAAGTTAGATATGGCATGAATGCACAAAGTGTATGTAGACAGTAGTCTATTTTATCATTTACTACCATAAAATATACACAAATCTATGATAAAAAGTTGAAATTTGTCAAAACCAACACACCAACACTTACAGACTGTACATAGCACTGTTCACAGGTAAGAGAAATATAAACAAACACAAGGAATACGTATTAAATAACAATTGCATAAAATTAGCAGTCGTCATATTGTACCACTGCTATTTTTGTAGTCACCTTCTATTGCTATTGCAGTGAGATTAATTGTTGTGAGTATCCACTTAAAGTGTTCTGTGATTCTAATAATTTCTCTGTGAGCAGTTCATCTTTCTAGTAAATTGAATATGATGGTAAAAAAAAAAAAAAGATCTCTTGTGGTTCTTGCATCATTTTCATCCTGTTTAGTGCAATATTAAAAACCCTGAATAACACCATACGACACATATGAATTGCCACAAGTGATGCCGTATGCTTTCAAAAAGCAGAGAAAAGTCACAACATTACAGGAAAATGTTGAGTTGCTTAATATGTATCACAGAGGTTTGTAGTTGCAGTTCCCGATAATTTCAAGACAAATGAATCCAGTTAAAGATATTGCAAAATAATAAAATTTGTGAAGCTATCACTGCAACTATCCCTGCAGGAGCTAAAACCTTGCACTTTTTGTGAAATATCTTTTTATATTGTATTGAAAATGCAGATTTTATGTAGGTGCAGGATTGTTGTAAGAAAGACATAAATATGGAGTCTAATATGATCTGAGTAAAAGCTAAGTTACTACAATAAAGAAAAAAAAAGGGGGGGAAAGTATCTTAAGTTGTGGAATTCCATGCCAGCAAAGGATGGTTTGATAATTTTAGAAAGAAGTTTGGCTTTAAAAATATCAAGATAATGGAAAAAACAGCTTCATGTAACCAAGAGGCAGTAGATGTGTTCCCCAAATATCATTAAGAAAATCACTTAAAAAACAAAAGGGATATCTGCCTGGATGGTTTTTGAATACAGATGAAAGTGCTCTATTCTGAAAAAAACAAAACAAAAAACAAACCAAACAACAACAACAACAAAAAAAAAACACTAAGGATATTTATTAGTAAGGAAGAGAAGTTCGTACCAAACTTTAAGGCAGGAATAGCAAAGCTAACTCTACTGTTTTGTACAAATGCAGTTGGATGATCAGGACTGCCCTTATCGATAAACGTGCTAACTCTTGAGCCTTGAAGTGCTCCACCTGCTGCCAGTGTTTTGGATGTACAACAAGAGGACCTGGACAGGGAGAACTCTTCTTCTGCACTGGTTCCATCAATGCTTTGTCCCTGATGTCAGAGAAAACCTTGCCAGTGAGAGATTGGCTTTTAAAGTTCTTTTGATATTGGGCAATGCTCCTGGCCAGCCAGAATCCTCTGTGGCCGCCTTTCACATTAAAGGTGTCAAAATGATCCACTTGTCCCCAAATACATGTTTTTTACTAAGCCTCTAAATCAAGGAGTCATGAGGCCCTTTAAAGCTCATTACCAATGATATTCTATGGAAAGGATTATCAACGCTATGCAAGAGAACTCCAACAGGGAGAATAACATGAAAGTCTTGAAGGCCATTGAAAATGCTATCGTTATAGAAAAAGCCAAGGAAGTCATCAAGCATGGAACAACAAGTTCTTGATGTAGAAAACTGTATCAAGACGTTGTGTATAACTTCACAGGATTTATGACAGGTCCAATAAAGAAAATCATGAAAGAAATTGTGGATATGGCAAAAAAGATGAGTAGGGGTGAAGAGTTTCAAGGTATGAATCTTGGAAAAATACAAGAGGTGATAGACACCATACCAAAGGAATTAACAGAGGACAACTTGGTGGGGATTGCTTGAGTGCTTCTGAACCAATGCCAGATGAAAAGGAAGTCGATTTAGAATAAGCAGTGCCAGAAAATAACCAGACATTAGACAACCCAGCAAAAGGGCTCTGGTTAAGCAAGACTGATTTTGGCTTCTTTTATGACATAAACTCTTCTATGATAGGGGAACTCAAAGTAAAGCAGATTGTGGAACAGGAATTGGTACTATATACAAACAATTTAAGAGAAATGAAGTAGAAAAACAGACAGAAATTACAAAGTATTTCTGTGAAGTTACACCAAGTAACTTATAAGTATACCCCGCTCTCCCGCCTCCACTTCCATCCTTCACCTCTTACACCTCTGCCACCCCTGCCTGAGCCAGCATGACTAACCCATCCTCTTTTTCCCTCTCCTCAGCCTACACAAAGTAAAGATAACAAAGTAGACTTTTGTGATGATCAATGTTTACTTAATAAATAGTAAATATATTTTCTCTTTCTCATAATTATTAATAGCATATTCTTTTCTCTAGCATACTTTATTATAAGAACACAGCATAGCTTTTGGAGTCAAGACAGATGTGCAGGCAGTTGGAACCCATAATCCCCATATTCAAGAGTCAACTGTAATTTTAAAATCCACTTTTCAATCAAATGTGATGCTGAAGCCTGTTGCCCTTTTATTACTCTCGTAATCTCATTAAGAATAGATGTGTTTCCTCATCTACCATTAACTTCACACTTAATTTTGTTCTAAGAAGAATTCATACCCATTACCAATTGCTTTGCTATCACACAGACACTATTTTGCAGCTGGATAGCCCTTTAGCAGGTACATGTTCCCCTGTGGTCTTTGTACAGGTCTTGTTGTACATTCATGTACTTTCTATTTTTGGATGTTTATTTTTCCATAGGGCATTTGTGCTTTGTTTGGTCTGTTTGGATATAATTGAAATCAGTAAGAAAAGTAGTGGCTGCAAGAAGTCTAATTTGCTCACTGATGGCTAGAAAAGTTTCCTGGGAATTTATAATAATCTATATGTTTCTCATTCTATTCAACTCAATTTGTAGAAGAAACAAGCATTTTCAGGACAATCTCTGACAAGTAGCATCTAAAGAAAAGTAAAGCAGTCATTTAATTTTCATCAATGTTAAATTTTCTGTGCTAAATTCAAATGTAAACTGAATAATAACATTTTTAGTATTGTTAGTTATATCATCTTTTTCTCTCCAGTGACCTTTGTGTTAGAAAGATTGTTCTTAGTCATGTAAGAAACATAGAGTATAAAGAATGGAAATTATTTTGGAGTAAACATTCCCTTGCCTAGTACATTATATCCCTTAAATTTGAAACAACAACAACAACAACAAAAGCAAAACCTCTATGGGTTTCTATTGCTTGCATTACAATAGATTTAATAGGATGGCTGAAAGCATTTTTGTAGTTCAGTAATAGCAGTGGAGTCAATCTCCTCATTTGAAACATAAGACATAACTCTGAAAGAGGCAGCACGTTATCAAAACACACAAGATGTGAGGAGAATATCACAAAGTTACTTGTCGAGCTTGTTTGACTCTTAGGTTTATATTCAAGTTTTCAGATGGCTCTAAGCTACTGCCAAGGAGTTTTAGATGAATACAAAACCAGTAAAAGGAGCATGTTGCTGTGAGGAAGCCACCTTGAATGCTATTAGAGAAGACATGAATATTATTTCTGGGAGAGTGAAGGTAACAATCTAAAATCACTAACTTTGAAGGTGACTCATATTTAGGTTCCTGATTAGTAAAATATTTTAATAAATGAGAATCTTTTTATAAGACACTGTGGCTTAAACTTCTCCTGCAATTAGAATAAAAGTAGTTCACTTTGCTCTATATGAGTTCAAACATTAGTTCATTTATTTGTTCCACATGTGGTAGGCACTGTTCTAGCAACTGGGATATAGCGGTGAACAGGACAGAGAAAATAATTAATCATATAAAATTTACTTTCTATCTACCTTACAGTTAAAGATTTACAAGCCATCTCTAAGAACTTTTAAAGACCAGAATACTGTGCATTATTTTATTCCTGAAATCATACGGGAAAAGCATGATCTGTGGAAAATTCAAATAAATCACAAAACAATGGGAAAGTATAAAAAAAAAGTCTTATTGTTTATTAGACATTAAAGAAAACATCATAGTATGTTTTTAGATGAGGATGAACATCAGTATTTACCAGAGAAGTCCTGCATAAGATATTGAAAATTCTGTTATTTTGAATTGTTATTGAATTCCAAGAATAACTAGCATCGTAAAACATGTTGTTAAGGGAGATGGCTATCTGTTAAGACAAATGCTTTTATCCTTACAGCAGCAGCCAAGAGTAACTGTGAAAAGATAAAAATGGTCTGGGACATGAATTTTGATTTTTTTTTTCTAATTTGAAATCACTACTTACTTGAAAGCAGACTGAACTTTAATCATTTTATTATTAATATTTTATTAAACTTTCTCTTTGTAAAGAATAATGTGTGTCTTTCTGTACCCATATAAAAACATAATTACGATTCTGGCAAAATAACCATTTGAAATAACCTTTTCTCAGCTGGTAGATGTATGTTGTTGACTAAAATCATGAAACAGATATCTGGTGAGAATTTGAAGAATCCAGCATACGGCTTTTTGATCTAATGTCAAGAAAACTTTATAATTATTTTCTCTCTTTAAAAAATGAACAATATTGATGTTACAAGATCAACATTATTTCTTGTCTTTGGATCAACCAGAATTTCTTTTAAGTTGAAACTTTTATTGGGCAATATGATGTACAACTTTGAGTCAGAAGTATGTTAAAATACCAAATGTTGCCAAGAAAAATTATTTTGTATTTTGTTCTTTTCATATTGATGATTGTTTGTTAAACCTGTAACTTTTACCTCCCCCAACCCCCTCACCAAACACTTTTTTTTTTCTCAGACACCCAGGCTGGAGTGTAGTGATGCGATCTCTGCTTACTGCAGCTTCTGCCTCCTGGGTTCAAGGGATTCCAGCCTCCCTAGTAGCTGGAATAACAAGCACACACCACCACACCCAGCTAATTTTTGTATTTTTAGTAGAGGCAGAGTTTCAACATGTTGGCCAGGCTGGTCTCAAACTCCTGATCTCAAGTGATCTGCCTGCTTCAGCCTCTCAAAGTGCTGGGATTACAGTTGTAGGACCTTTTGCCTCTTTCTTAACTGATAATGGCTTTCTGATTTCTCATACATTTTATCATAGATAATGTATTTTGCACATAGTTAAGCCAATTTGACTACAACTGACATGAAAAAATAGTTCAGGTTTAAGCTATTGCCTTACCATAATTATTTAAGAATTTGTACTCATAGAACTAATGCTTTTGCATAGTTGTGCCCACCCACCTAAATCTCCCTACATGTACCTTATATTTAGGTGATTTTTTGACATACCTTGTATCTAAAAATATCAAATATATTTTTACAAGAAAGTAGAGTGGGAAGGAGTCTATGATGAATATAATGTATTGACAGGTTATTACTAAGTTAAATAAAGGCTCAAAAATTGCAAGTCCTTGCTCTTTTTATTATCTTTTGTGACTTATATAGATTTTGGTGAATTTTAAATTTTATTTGCTTAGTTTCAAAAAAAGAGGCAAATAAACAACTGCAAAGCAGTAAAACAAGGCATTTATTTGGGTCTTAGAAATTGCAATTTGGGAGACAGATTCATCAACAAGCCAAATTGTGTTCTGAAGACAGAGAGGGGAAGAGGGGTTTTTAAAAGGATGCTAAGGTTGGTTACAGAAGTTGTTTTGAAAGAATTATCATTAGTGGAAGTGACCAGCTTAGAACAGAAGTTCATAGCTTATTAGTTGTTGCTGTTCAGGAGTTGCACTGCTAGCAAGATTCAGTTTTTTTCAAGAATGTTGTGAGTGTGGCTGTTTGGCCCAATTCAAAAGTTCAAGAGAAGTTCCTTGGGTTTTTGTTTTGTTTTTTAAGGATGCAGGTCATGTTCATTTCAGAAATCTGAACCAGAGTGACACAATTTTGTATATGACATTTCACAATAGTAAGAAATAGTATGGAAAAGCGGCTCAGCAATTAGTGCAAGTTAGCCATGTAGCTCTGGAACTATTGTGTTCCATTCATTAAGAAGTTATTTAAAATATAAAGGCATTATGTAATCTAGACACTAATAACACAAAGATAAATAAGATTAGCCCTTAATTTCTAAAATCACAGAGTCTAGCATGGAATATAAATAAATAATTGAAATATTATTCAAAATTTCTACGAGTATGTGAGTAATGTATGGATATGATAGTTCTCCCTACGCTTCAGATGGGGAACGTGCCGTATGATTTTGACATTGAAGAAAAGTTTCAGTTCACGGTGAAGAGGGAAAATAGATGACCAACCCAAGCATCAGAAATGACATTTACAGAGGTACTGATGTGGAATAAAGAATCCTAAATGCATGTTCAGTAACTGAAGCTGATTTTTGCAAATGTAGAATGGCTTTGTATGACATGCTGATTTATTTAAACTTTGAAAATAAAATGCCAACTTGATAGAATTAGCTTATCTGGAGAGAAAGTTGGGACATTGAACAACAAAATGCAATGTAGACTGATACTGGCAAATTGTAAACCTGTAATAAATTTCCCATTCAATCTTCAGAATTTAAATACAAACGTATTTAAATATTTACAAATAATACTAACCATCATAGCCCAAACACTACACTTTAAATATTTTTGTTATGTGAAATTAAATACATAGATTTTTATGTGTTTTCCAACTTCGGTTTTTACTAACAGAGAAATAATATGTGGCAGTAAGAACAAAACATATTGGAATTTTCTATGAATTTTAAAAAATAGAGTAAAATTACTTCCTCTCAAAGGAAAAAAAATACAAAAATAAGTAAAAGGATCGAGCAGAGCATACTCTAACACTGCCCTAAAGGTGAGAGACACAATCTTTAACATAAACTTTGGAAAGTACTGTGCATGGATAGATTTTATTGTTCCTTGCTCTTTCACATTTCCATGTGCACAACAAATAAAGAAAAAGGGGAGAACTTGCAAACAATTTAAAAGCATATGTTATTAACTTGCTAAAAATAACTAAATCGTCCTATGAAAATTGGAGAAAAGTAACAAGTATCTAAGATAAAGAAAAACAAACTTATCTTATTTTTTTTTGCTTTTTCTTCACAAAACATTTAATGCCAGAAAAGAGTGAAATGATTTCTGCAGTATATAGAGAAAAACATGGTCTTAAATGTGTAATAGATTAGATATATTTCACCTATATAGTCTTCTAAAAAGAAAATTCTTGATATTTTTCAACTTAACATTATCTCAGCTACCCAAATAAGAACTCGAAATCAACATATCTGAAATAGTGAAGCCATAGTATGAAATTGTGGCAGTGAGAATTGGATCTATTAAAATATAGCACAAAGGAGATAAACATTTTGAGGGTAATATATTTAAATAACAAGTATTCATTTTTAAAGGTATTAAAAATAATAATGTCTTAGTACAAACTATTTTTAAACATACAATATTCTTTATTCTATGTCAGTGCCTCTGTAAATGTTACTTCTAATGCCTGGGTGGGACATCTTTCTTCTCTCCTCCCAGTGAACTGAAACTTTTCTCCAATGTTCAAATCACTTGTCATGTTTCCCATCTAAAGCATAGGAAAAGATGTTTCACCCACATATACCTCATATATAAGGAAGGAAGGTATAGTAAAATGAAATGTAATAGTACTTTATTCTAAAAGTAGTACATTAAAACTAGATGCTTGTTATGTTAATTAAATTTGTAACAATAATAGTACAGAAACTAAAATTTTCTATATTTTTTAGGATTCCAGGTTAACAATAACAAACCTAATAACAAAAAAGTATACAGGAAGATCTACAAGGCAAGAAAAATCAGTATATATGGGAATTCCATTTTCAGTTAGGATCTACAAAGGATCTAGGTCTCCTAAGAGACAATTTCTGAACCTACTGAAACATGCTAAATAAGCTGCAAAAATTGTAGTGGTTTTGTTGTTGTTGTTGGTGGTGGTGATGGTGTGGTTTGTTTATTTGTTTTGAAACAGATACTTACTTATCTCATGGGCAGAGAAGACTCCTGATTGCAATGGGTCCCTCTCAAAATCACAGAAATCTCTTTCATCAATGTAGCAGTAATATATTTGAATAATCTTTCATTACAAGAAACAAACGAAAAACAGTAGACAGCTGAAAATACATGAAATCTAAATGAATCAAATTTCAGAAAGTGACAAACCCTTCACAGGAGAGAAGAAAGAGACCCATGTTCACTCCTCATTCCTAAAGAAGCCGCAACATAAGGGAAAGACGTTATGTATGAAATAAGAAACAACATTCCAACTTTTATCTTATGGTCGATATTTTCTTTTTATTTTGAAAAATAATTTTCAGCACAAATAAAGAGCTTCAAGAACTCTACAAGTATCTTCCTTAAGAATTATTTTGAAGCAATTTTACTCCATACCCCAAAAGTTAATACAAGGTATATCATAGAACTAAAATTTAAAAGCCCAGTCATAAAGCCTCTAGAGGAAAACATATAAGAATATCTTTGCAGCCTTGGAATAAGTACAAATTTGTGAGACAACAGTATATATCATAATACATGCACACAAGTACTGGTTTTCATTCACAGTTTCTAACTCATACCTCCCAAAGCCCTTGTTAAGGTCTTTTTTTATAATGTTGGGTGTGTGAAGCCTCAGGGGCAGGTCTTAGGAAACAGAATCTCACTGGACTTTTTCCTACATTCCTCTCACTTGCTTGGAGGCAGGACTCTAATATTCCCTGCCTTTCTAATTGTAGGTGTTAAGACCTTCCCCAGAAAAGGTCCACTCTATACCCAGGGGAAAGAAATGCTGATTTCACAAGGCTTCCATAAAAACTCAAGAGGACTGGGTTCCAGAGCTTCTGGAAGGCTAAAGATGTGGAAGATTCTGGAGGGTGGTGCACTCAGGAAGGGCATGGATGTTTTGCACAGCTGTGTCCATACATCATCCTACACATCTCTCTATATTTGTATCCTTTATAATATCCTTTAGAATAAACCAGTAAACATAAGGAAGTACTTCCCTGAGTTCTTTGAGCCATTCCAACAAATTAATTGGGCCCAAAGTAGGGAATGTGGAAACCCACACTTGAAGAACCGGGTAGGTGAGAAGTTCTGCAGGCCCAGACTTGCAACCAGTGTTCAGGGGTTGGGGTGGTGGAGGGAGGAAGAATCGCTGGGAAGAACAACCTCTACACTGTCTACCTGGAGATGATAGTGTCAGAATTTAATTGGAGAATACTTAGCTGGTGTGTACTGTTTGTTGGTGGGGAAAAAATCCCCACACATTTTGTAGCATTAGTTTTGGTGTCGATTGTTGTGGTGTAAAAAAATATAATAATATAGATAAGAGTATTTCCCAAAACAGACAAGATACAAAAAGTATTAGCCATAACAAAATAAATTTGTCTTCATCAGAATTAAAAAATTATTGATCAAAAGTAATCATGAAAATGAATAGGCAAGATATTAATTGGGGAAAAATGTTTCTGGTACATGTACCTGACAATGTACTTGCATCCATTTTTTTTTTAAATAAGGCTGTTCCATAAATCAACAATATAAAGATAAACTCAGTATTCAATAGAACAACTTAAAAATACATAAGAGACTGAACACACAGGTAGCACAACAACAAAAAGCTAAGTGGCTAGTAAGCACATGAAAATGTTGCTATAGTTTGATTCTATACCCCAAAAAGCATGTGTTGGGAACTTAAGGCCTAATGCAACAGTGTTTGGAGGTGTGGCCCAATGGAAAGTGTTTACATCATGAGAGCTCCACCCTCATGCACGGATAACGCCCATTGTAAAAGGTCTTGAGGCAGAGAGTTCCATTTTTCTTTCTTGCCCTCTCTTTGCCCTTCATCATGGGACAACACAGCTGGAAGGCCTCTACCAGATGCTGGCCCCTTAAACTTGGACTTCTCCACCTCCAGAAATGTAAGCTAATAAATTTCTGTTCATTTGAAATTATCCAAACTCAGATACTCTGTTATAGCAGCACAAAACATGCTAAGACACATTTCACTGGTCTATCAAGAAGGCACAAATTAAAAGCCAAATGAAACACCATCTTACAGTCACTAGAATGACTCAAATAAAGAGTGACAGCACTAAATATTGGCATAAATATAGAACAACTGGAGCTTTTCACACATTGCTGATGGAGTGTAAAATTATACAACTGCATTACAGAAAAGTATGGCAGTTGCTTTAAAAGTAAGACGTACATCTAACTGTACTCTAAGGTAGTCTCCCTAACCCCCAGGGCATGGACTGGTACCAGTCTGTGCCTTGTTAGAGTCTAGGCTGCAACAGCAGCACGTAAGCAAGCATACAGCCTGAATTCCACCTCCTATCATATCCGAGGCAGTGTTAGGTGCTCATAGGAGAGGGAACCCTATTATAAACTGTGCATATGAGGAATCTAGATTGTGGGGATTTTTATGCAAATCTAATGATAAATGTAATGCACTTGAATCACCCCAAAACCATCCCCACCACCCATCATGCATGAAAAATGGTCTTACATGAAACCATTCCCTTGTGCCAAAAACATAGGGACTGCTGCTCTAAGGTATTTACCTGAGAGAAAAGAAAACAAAAAGAAAACTCATGTCTATTAAAAAAAGGAGTCCAGGATATCAAGATGCTCATGGAAGCTTTATCCATGTGTTATAGCCTGCTATGGCTGCCATAACAAAATACCATGCCTGGGTGACTTAAACAACAGGAATTTAGTTTCCTCACAGTTCTGGAGGCTGGAAGTCCAAGATAAAGGTATTGCTGGGTTTGGTTTCTTCTGAGATTTCTCTTCCCAGCTTTGGATGCCTGCCTTGCTGCCATGTCATCACATGATATTTCCTTTGCCTTTGTTATCTCTTTTGTGTCTGAACTTCTTTTTATAAGCACACCATTGTAAGTTATTAGGTGTGTTAATAATTTGTTTTAACTATTGAATTAGGGCCCACTCTAATCCCCACATGTATGACAACATGGATGAATTTCACAAAAACACTGTGTTAAGTAAAAGAAACGCATACTGTATGCTTCTATTTTAATGACCTAAGAGTAGATTAAACTAATATTTGATGTTGGAAGTTAAAATGTGGTTGCTTCTGCAGTTTTGAAAACTGACTGGAAAGAGATATCAAGAGAACTTTCTATATCTCTTTTTGGGTTGTGGTTACATGGATGTATAAAATTTTCAAAATTTATTAAAATAAAAAATTAGGCAGGGTGAAGCGGCTCAGGCCTGTAATTCTAGCACTGTGGGAGGTAGAGGCAAGATATTTGCTTGAGCCCAGGAGTTTGAGACAAGCGTGACCAAGATGGTGAAACCCTACCTCTTAGAAAAAATACAAAAAGTAGCCAGGCATTGTGCTGTGTGCCTGTTGATACATCTACTTAGGAGTCGTAGGTGGGAGGATCACTTGGGCCTAGGAGGTGGAGCCTAAGCTGAGGTCATGCCACTGCCCTCTAGTCTGAGTGACACAGTAAGATCCTTTCTCAAAGGAAAAAAAAAAAAAAGGAAAGAAAAATTAGCATTTTGTTATTTCATTGTATATAAATTATACTCAATAAAATTTTTGATTAAAAAGTCAAAAAGGTGGATTTTAAATCAAATATTCCAATGATAATTAAAGTTAATACATTTAAAAGTGTTAGACTCAAGTATCGTAGAAATAAAAAACAATTGATAGTTTTAGAAAATCAAGTATTTACATAATGGATACGCATTTAAAAGAAATTGACTCAGACTTTTCAAGTAAAAAAGCCAAACACTTAGCTAATGAAAACAGGAGGTAACATACTAAGAGAAAATAACAAGAATTAGAAATTTGTTTCTTGTTATGTCGTGTGTTTTTATACTAAAAAAAAAAAGAAAAAAAACCTACAGTAGAGACTTAAAAAGTTTTTTAAAAGCAGAAACTAGTGAATTGATAAGATAGAAAACACTAGATGTAAGAAATAATTATAAATCATAGATTAAATATGAAAGTCAGAAAGTAGAAATATTGAGTAAGTCAGAAAGTAGAAGTTTCAATAATGAAAGAAATTAATTTGTCTTTTGAGAAATAATTTCACACAAAGCAAAACAAATATACTTGAAAATAAGTGAAATAGAAAAGTTTTTAGGAATATATGTTATTAAGATTGATTCAAAAAAGAGCTATAAAACCTTAAATAGAAGAATTATCATTAAAGACAAACAGAGAATGTTGATGAAGAGTGTTCTTCTCCAAAATGTCATACCACATGATTTCTCAAGTGAACTATTTCAAATTAATTGAAAAAATAATTCCGATGCAATTTACTGCAGAAAGAAAATGAAAGGTCCCTAATTCCCCTTACAAAGTCAACATGATTATAATAAGAAAAACTGTATCAGAAATATACCATATGTACAGCTCCTCAGATTTTGAACTGCGCTGCTTTGAGAATATTTTCAATATACTTGGTTGGCCTGGAATACAAGTTGAAGTTGTAGGTCTTCTGGACAGCAGGCCCCGCACTCTGAATTTATTCATGTGACTGACTCCTTAAGTTTTTCCATGTGAAATGGCATTATTTGGGAGAGCTAGGTTCCTATGGGATGAATCTTGGTCAATGGAAAATAAGGGGGGTTGAGCAAAAATAGATCCTCTTTCCATTTTCCCTCTGTGGAATGTTCAGAAATGAAATTTATTTTTCATGGTGTCATGAGCTGACTTGTTTCTACTTAAATATGTTGAAGTCCTGACCTCTAGCATCTCAGAATGTAACTGTGGAGATAGGGTCTTTAAAGAGGTAATTGAGAAAATGAGGTTGTTAGGATGGGTCATAATCCAACCTGATTGATGTACTTGTAAAAATCGAAAATTTGAACTCACAAAGAGACACCAGGAATACACATATACAGAGGAAAGACCATATGAAGACACAAGAAAGTGGACATCTGCACACCAAGGAGAGAGGTCTCTGAAGAAACCAAACCTGCCAGTACCTAGATCATGGACTACTCTCCTCCGGAACTGTGAGAAAATACTTGTTAGTTGTTAAGCAACTGGATCCATGGTATTTGGTTATGGCAACTCTAGCAAAGTGATATACATGGCCAGAGAACATATTTCCTGAGTTCCCTGCCATGTCTCTACCTGGCTTATCATCAAGTAATGACCAACAATAACCCATCATTATGGCCTTTCCAATTTTCCTTGCCTTTTTATCCTTGTTTTCTTATTTTTACTGGACTTGAACATCCCAATTAATGTGTCAACACTTTAATATTTTGTTCAGACTCTGCTTCTTAGAGAGTCTAGGCTAATATAGCAACCAGGCAAAGATAAATTTTAAAAACACCACCACCACTAAGACCAAGATTAGTTATGAATAGTAATGCAAAGTATCTATTATAAATATGAATAAATAGAATCTCTGATTAAAATAATATCCAGCAAATAAAATATAATATTAGGACATTTATTTATATTAACTTATTAAATATTTATATAGAAATAATAAGGCTTAATTCCTGATCAAAGCTGAAATATATCATAAATGCAAACACACACACACATATGTTAGCAAAGCCTTTGTCTAGTTTAATAATGAAGTACTTGATACATTTCTATCATAATCAACAAAGTAAAGGAGGAAAAAAATCCATGTCCTTAAATTGATATAATTTACCTTGCTCAAAAGAACTTCACCAATTAATTCAAAACAACACCCTCCAAAACATACATATTAGAAAGCAAAAGGCAAAGTTATCACTCTTTTCTAAAGATTTGTTTTTCATTTGGAAGACCCAATTCAGTCAACTGAAAAACTATTAATAAATATATTTTGTTAATTCTCAGATAGCAATAACAAGGCAGAGGCATTTTTACATAAATACAATAACAATTTAGAAAATACAATGGGAAGAAGGAAGTACAGAATCAGAGGAATAGCCAATAGAGCATAAAATACTGCAAAGAAACACCATTCCTTTTTTCTCTGTACTGATTCAATACTTCTGATATCAGATTGTTGTTGTTTTTCTCACATCAACCAATTCTCTGATACCAGCTGGGAGTACTACAATTCAATTATGACACTAACCTGAGGTTCGTGCAGTCCTCACAGGTTAAGGGCTCAGTCCCACAACTCAACACCCCGTAGCAATGTGAATTGCAAGTAGTGAGTCCCTACTTACTATTTACACAGCTAATGTGGTTATAAATTAGGGATTCTCACAAGCCCCTCCTCAGGTTCAAATTCGCAATGAACGTTCACAGAACTTAGGAAACTGCTCTTACTTACGTTTACTGGTTTATCATAAAGGGGATGGCCAAAGGTGCAGATGACCAGCCAGATAAAGAGGTATGCAGCTGAGATCCAGAAGCACAGGATCTGTAATTGAAAGAGAGATGAGATGCACCACCCTTCCAGCAGGTGGACGTGATCACTTACCTAGAAGCTGTCTGAACACTATATTTTAGGAAATCTTTAATGGAGACATTATCAAACAGAAATGATTATTAACTCAATCTTCAGACTCTTTCTATTTCCTGGAGGAAATGGGTTGGGGGAGCAGCAAGTTCCAAGCCTCTAGTCATGGCTTGGTCTTTCTGGTGACCAGTCCCCATCCTGAAGCTACCCATTATAAGTCACCTTATTAAAACAAAAAAGGTTCTCATCGCCTAGGAAATTCCAAGAGATTTAGGAGCTCTGTGTCAGAAACCAGGGTCAAAGACCAAAAATAAGAACAAAAGATATTCCTAACATTCCTGACACTCTGAAAATTACAGGTGTTCTAGCAACTGTTTCAGAAACTGGGGTGTAGAGAACAAATGTATATTTCCTACTATGTAACGAACACTTGAAAATAAACTTAATAAGTATATTCTACTTACATTATGAAAATATTAAAATTCTACCAAGGAACACATAAAAAGATTTAAGCAATTAGAAAGAGATTTTATGTTACTGGACAGTTTTAAAAATAACATTTTAAACAATTACAAAACTTACCAAAAAAATACAAAATCTGGAAAATGGCCAGCTGATTAACACTTAAAAGTAGATTTCCAAGAAAACAACATGATACTTAATATATGCTAAAGTGATCATTATAATCAGTGAAGAAAATGCAAATTATTAAGTACATTATATTGGGAAAACTGGGTTTCTACTAGAATAAAATAGTATCTTCACCATTCTCCTTACAATAAAATAAATTTCAAATGCATAAAATATGTGGTTGTGCAGATACATTTTTATGAGTGCCAAAAGTGAATAAAATTGTAGTCATAGAGAAAAAAGAGTTTCAAGGCATAAAACACAATTGAGAATTATAAAAAGATACATTTTACTACATAAAAATTGCAGCTTCATTTTTAGCAAAAATATAGTAAAACACTTCAAGGGGTTAATTTATAGAACAGGGAAATATTTGCCACACATAGGATCTTAAAATACTGATTCTCCTGTATACTGTACAGAGATTTTTTTTGACACAATATGAACAGAAAGTGAACAAATGATACTGAAGGCAGTTTTGTGAAGAATTAATTCTTTTCACCCTGTCTTATGGTGCTGAGTGAAGAATTACGTGTCAAAGAAACATGTGGGAAGTTATTTATTCTCACTCACTGCTTAGGGGGCATTTCTGATGATCTGCCATTGTGACAAGCTCAGCAGACGAGTAGTGGCTTGTAGAGAAATGGCAGGAGAGAAAGAGAACAGCAGGAAGTACCCTCTTTCCCACTCTTTGGCATGACATTAATGCTCTACGTGTAGCTGCGTGGATCAAGTGGACACTACAGAGTATGGCTAGGATTGCAGTAAGGTATTTTCTGGCATGTCAAGAAAAATGGCTCCCTGCCAATCAAGTATATTTTGATAAGTACAGTTTCAAAAATGCACCTAAGTTGGCAAGAGCTGAAAGAAGTCAAGCTGACCCTTGATAACACATAAAACATGCATCAGTGAATAATGCAGTAGGAATAGTCCACAGGACCTACTGACTCCTATCCCCAATGCTGAAAACAAAACAAAACAACCCTCCCCCTGAGTCCCAAGATGCCTGCCACATAGAAGTGTCAGTGTTATCAAGAAGTTAGCAGCAACTGAAAGAGAATTGCAGTTGCTTCCCAGTCAAGAAAAAAGCATATGCACCGCCTTCCCTAGTCTTGGCAAAATTAGAAATAGATGAAAGAAGGGATTAAGAAAAGAATGAACAATCTTCAGACCATATCTTCTACCCTGGTACAAATCCCCAGTCAAAGGCTAATTCTGAAGCAAGGTTAGGGAACAGATAGATGGGTTTAGAGTTGATTTGGTACTCCTCTGATGATCAAAAGTGAGTTAGAGTCTACTGGATTTGTCCAATCTATCATTAAGGGAAGGAAAGAGAAGTGTCATGTTTTCTCTTCTTGGAGTTACTCTTTTAGAAATGCCTATCCTCACATTCCACCTTTACATAATTAATATGATTTTGGAATTAGGTTTTGAATTGTTGAATTCACTTGATTTGGTGGTTCTATGTCTGGAATGAGCTCTTCTATATTTCATATGTTAAAACTCTAATTCCAATTGTGACCATGTTCAGAGATGGGGTATTTAAATGCTAATTAGGTCATGAGAGTGAAGACCTCATGATAGGGTTAGTGCCCTATAGGTAAAGAAAGGGTGCTCTTTTCCTTCCCCTCCCCTTCCTGTATCCCTTCTGTCTCTCCCTTCCCCTCCCTGTCTCCCTCTATTCCACTGGATGACTTAACAAGAAGATGGCCATCTGCAAACCAGGAAGCAGGGATTCACCAGAATCCTACTCTGCTGGCACTCTGATTTTGGATGTCCCAGGCTTCAGAACTGTGAGAAATATGTTTTTGTTTTTAAGCCACTCAGTCTATAGTATTTTGTTTTAGCAGCTTCGTTGGCTAAGAAAGGTGTCATGTGACCTCAAGTAGGCCAATCAGACTCAAACACAAACATCTAACAGCAGCAGGCTACAGAGATGTCCCGAGCTCCTCCTATGGAGAGCCCCTTAAGTCCGATACTCATTTTTTAATTGCTTCCATTTTGAAGAAGTCTAAATCATTAAGACATCAGTTCTAGAAATTATTTTGCTGGAAATATGCTCTCTCAGAGAAATTGGCATTAGAAAATGGTTATTAGACTAAGATTTGGCGAAAGACAGTGTGATTTACATTTCAATTAGTAAAGTAGAAGCCATGGGCAGTTATGGAGAAACTCATCAAGATCCCACATCACCTGGTAATGTGCCCACGGATGGTGAAACTCAGGCAGTTGGGGACATTTTGTTATAGCTTTCTTTAATAATGGATAAATAATGAGGAGACTGTGGGAAAGTTTTCTTGATAACAATAAAATATTAATTAACTACATATAAATAATTAGGTGATTATAACAGCCAGTATTACATTTTTTTCCTTTTTGGTCTTATTTGAAAAGCCATGGTATAAAATCCTACTGTACATGGTATTTCAGGGCCTATAACATGTAAAAATGTAATATACATGTAATAAATATGTGCCAATGCAGCCAAAGCAGTGGCTAGGAGCAGAGATGTAATGGGCTAAGGAAATGATGACAGATGAAAAAGTAGTAATTATAATGATGTATCGGTGAGTTTTTAACATTAATAAATTTAATGTGTATAAGAAAAATAGCAAAAAAAAAATGACACTAATTTAGAAAGAAACAAAAAAGCTTAATCTCTGAGACTTGGAGACCCTAAGGAAATAAGGCAACAAACACTCATTACAATGCCTATTGCATCTCTCTAGCCCGTAGAAGCTCTGGTAGCCATTATTCAAACTTAACCTTGCTGGGAGTGCAGAAAGAGGCAGGGTAGGGAGAGAAAGCAGAATCAGAAGAATGCAACTGGGAAAATAAACTTGCAATATACACTGATTCAAGCCGAATTAATCAAGAATGATATCCACAGAACATGCATTCAAGTTTCTCATTGAGGGAGTTGGCCATTCTAACACTTCATTTCATGAACTAATTTAATATTAGCTTACATTATATGACACATGAAAGGGTGATGTTTCTTGGCATAACAAAGATTTTAAATGGGCAGAATTAAATGAGTCTAAACTGAAACACTGAATAAAGGCTTGCTGATAGCACATCTAATTGTTCCCTATGTTCCTTACAGGAATTAAAAATTCTTATGGCCCTGAGCAAAGAATAACTGTTCTCTTCAGACCAGAAATGCTGAAGACAAAGTTTCACTTCCTGATTTCATTGACATTGAAAGAAACAGCATGACGAAGTTCATAGGGCCCGCACCTCTGACCGCAGGGGTAATAATAGATATCAAACTAGGCCAACAAACTCTCTGAACTGAAAATTTAAATACTGAGTTGAGACCATAGGAATAGAAGGACACTAGAACTGAGGAACTGAATGATGTTGTCCCATAAAACACTATGAGGCCACGTCCCAGGAAAAAAAGCCAAGATAATAGGTTCTTATTCTTTTCTAAGCTTGGTAATTCTGTTTTTCATTTGCTTATGTGAGCTAATAAATTTCTTTTATTGAAGTTTGGCAGAGTTGGTTTCTTTGCTTTTTTTCAAAAAGTACTTTAGTAAACTAATTTAAATATAATCACTATATTTTTTGTAATTGCTATGCTTTTCTCCCCAGTACAATTCAATAAGAAAAACATTTAAACTTATACTGATAAATGTGTAATATCTGCCTTTCTGTAATTATAACAATTTGCACTTCATCAAGGTTAGTCAAATTATGTGCAATAAATGTCTGCCTGAATTATCTTTGTCTTTGAATTATATAGTGGCTTTAAATGGTAGTTCCCCATTTACTCTTTACATGGGAGTATCAATAAGAAAAGAGAAAAATGCCTGAATTATTTACACACATAAGTGGCAGTTTAATCGCTCTTGGGTAGTCTCTTGAAAGAATGAATGCTTATAATTTAGTGTCTTGGAATAACTAACATTTATCATTTAACATTTATTGTTTCACATTTATCTTAGTTTAAGTCAAGCCCAAAATCCAACATAAACATATGGTAAAGAACATAATTTATGTGTCAGTAAAGTATAACATGACTCTAAGCTCTCAGGAGACTGTGATGAGTTACATGAGTGTAAAATAATGTTCAATCACAAGAACAATGATTCAAATGTTTTATATCTAAATAGTTGGTAAATATTTGATCACTTATTCCTAAAGTAGCATCTTCGAAGAAGTTAGAAAAAGTATTATAAGTTTAAACATTAAGCAATGAAAACCATATATTATAATTGTATGCAATTCCGGATGGAACTGAAGAGAATCAAGGCATGTCCATTTCAGTCCTGTCATTGGCATTGCCTTTTGGGAAACATGTCAAGTAGATTATTTCATTCTCTTATTCTTTATTGGTTAAATGGTGAGATTAACCCTATTTTTTTCTTTTTTTTTTTGTAATGATGTAGAAAAGTGTTTTCAAAATTGAAATATTGGAGAAGCACTTCTTAAATGGCAGATTAAGAACTACAAAAAACTGTCTTTCCGTAAAAGCTATGAAAACACTGACAAAATTTGTTCAAATCAATGGTTTTAGAACTCTGAATATTAACGAGAGACAAAAACTGAAGCAGCATTTATTCAAGAAAAATGGCTGAATCTCAGTAAAACAATAAGCTTTAGGTGGTTTTGACTTGTCTTCGTGCCATCCTTCTCCCCACAGCTCCACATTAGCCTTGAAACCAACTATGGTAGTTATGAAACTCTGCATCTTTGCAGCCACTGAAAAAATTAGAATGGTTTAGGAGTCTCCCAACAATTCTATCCCCTAAGAATACACACTACATATTTGATTCTCCTGGACTCAGGTGGTAATGGCCTAACAACTCCATCCCAGGCCTTGGAACTAGCCTGACTCAGTTTTTTCTTTGTAAACAGCCTTATCTCTATGGTGTTTGTCAAAAATTATCAGTGGCAATTGCTTAACATCAACTGACTGAGATGGCAGTAACAGTTGATGCCAATTAGACTTCCATAGGAGTCTTCTAAAACCTCTAAAATATTTGTGGGAATATAGAAGGCCACAGGACTTTCTAGAAAAGATCTGGGAAGGCTTTAATCTTCCCTCTGGCTGACCTTGAGACTTTTTACAAGCTGAAAGGGTTTTGACAGATTGATTGACTGATTGAGACAGGTCTCGCTCTGTCACCCAAGGTGGAATGCAGTGGCAAGAACTCAGCTCACTGCAACCTTTGCTTCCTGGGGTCAAGCCAGCCTCCCACTTGAGCCTCTTGAGTATCTGAGACTAGAGGTATTCTCCCATGACTCGCTAATTTTTGTGGGGTTTTTTGTAGTGATAGGGTTTTGACATGTCACCCAGGCTGGTCTTGAACTCCTAAACTCAAATGATCTGCCCAACTCAGCCACCCAAAGTGCTAAGATTATAGACATGAGCCAACATGCCCAGCCTGGAAGAAAAGCTTTCATTTAAAAATTTAATGTTTTTTTGAGAAAGAGACCACATTTACATAAATTATTTGTGAGTGAGTGTGTGTGTGTGTGTGTGTGTGTGTGTGTATAAATTTTGTCTTTTCTTTTTTTGTTACATGAATAAGTTATTTAGAGGTGATTTCTGAGATTTTGGTGTACCCGTCACCTGAATAGTATGCACTATAATCAGTGGAGAGTTTTTTTATCCCTTACTCTACTGTCATCCTTTTCCTCAAGTCACCAAAGTCCTTTGTGTCATTCTTATGCCTTTGCATCCTCATAGCTTAGCTACCAATTAGGAGTGAGAACATATAATGTTTGGTGTTCCATTGCTGAGTTACTTCACTTATAATAATGATCTCCAATTCCATCCATGCTGCTGTGAATGCCATTATTTAATTCCTTTTATACTGCTGTGTGTGTGTGTGTGTGTGTGTGTGTATGTATACATATATATATATTCCATACATAATTAGCTGGGCATGGTGGTGGATGCCTGTAATCCCAGCTACTCAGGAGTCCGAGGCAGGATAATCACTTGAACCCAGGAAAGGGAAGTTTGAGTAAGCCAAGATCACACCATTGCACTTCAGCCTGGGCAACAGGAATAAAACTCTATCTCAAAACAAAATTTTTGAATGTATAATATGTGACATACATACATGACACATATGAAACATATATGACACACATATCTGACATGTATTAGATACATGTGATACATATGAGATACATATAAGACACATGACATATGATATGTGACATAAAACACATGTGACATATGACACGTGACATATGACATACATGACATATGACACATACATGACACATTCATAACGTATACATGACACATGTGACATGCATGACATACACATGACATGCATGACATTTTGTTATAAAACTGTCACGTGTCTGTCATATGTTTCATATATGTCTCGAATGTCTCATATGTGTGTCATATATGTCATATATATTTATACATTCAATAATTTTGTTTTGAGACAGAGTTTTACTCCTGTTGCCCAGGCTAAATTGCAATGGTGTTATCTTGGCTCACTCCAACCTCTGCTTCCTGGGTTCAAGTGATTATCCTTCCTCAGCCTCCTGAGTAGCTGGGATTGCAGGCATCTACCACCACGCCCAGCTAATTATGTATGGAATATATATATATGTATACATACACACAAACACACACACACACACACACTGTGGAATACTACTCAGCCATGTAAAAGGAATTAAATAATGGCATTCACAGCAGCATGGATGAAATTGGAGATCATTATTCTAAGTGAAGTAACTCAGGAATGGAACACCAAACATTGTATGTTCTCACTCCTAATTGGGAGCTAAGCTATGAGGATGCAAAGGCATAAGAATGATACAATGAACGTTGGGGACTTGAGAATTAGAAATAAAATCAAATCAGAAATAAAAGAGGAGACATAATTATTGACTTTATAGAAATAATAAGGATTATAACGTAATACTGTGAACACCTGTATGCAAACAAAATAGTTAACTCAGGAAAAATAGACAAATTTTGATAAAATAGATACACACTATCAAAAGATTTTCAGGAAGAATAAAACAATATGAATAGAACTGTAATAAGCAAATTGGTTCAATGAGTAATTAAAAAAAAATTTTGTGAAGCAAAGTTCAGTCACAGATGGCTTCACCTGTGAATTCTACCAAATGTTTAAAGAATTAATAACAATCCTATTCAACCTTTTCCAAAATGTAGCAGAAGAAAGAACATTGCTCAGTGCATTCTGAGTTCACTATTACCTAAGTAACAAAACACATGTCGTAAGAACAGATCAATATCCCTTATGAATATAGATACAAGAATTATCAACATAATATTCATGAAAACATCCAGCTTCTAGAAAATATTATTTATTATAATCTAGTAGTATTTACTATAGGAATGCAAAGTTAACAAATTTTTAAAAATCAATAAAATATGCTACACTGATAGAATAAAGAACAAAATGCCATTATCTCAACAGTGTAGGTAAAAAATGACAAATGCCAATAAACTTTCATGATAAAAACATTCAACAAAATACAAGTACCTGCTAACTTCATCAACATTTAAGAGGCCATATGAAAAAATCCATACCTAACATCCTATTTAATAATAAAGGAATGAATGTTTTCTCATTAAAATCAGAAAAAAGACGAGGTTGTCTGCTCTCTATTCAATGTATTTCTTCTATTCAGTGTTGTATTGGGAATTATAATAGAACAATTAGGCAATAAAAAATAAAAGGCATCCATTTCGAGAGTAAAGAGCAAACTTATCTCTTCAGCTCTTAAAATTTAAAATGAATAAATATTTAACATGGCTGCAAGATACAAGATCAATATGCAGATTCATTCATATACTACCAAAGAATATTCTGAAAATGAATTTAGAAAAATAATTCCATTTGTAATAGCATTTAAAATAATAAAACTCAATGGAGAAATAGTCATCTTTTCAACAATCGGTGGTAGAACAACTGAATATCTAGATACCAAAGAATACTTTTTGAGCCCTTCTTCACTCCATAAACAAAAATCAACTTAAAATGTATATTGCCCTAATTGCCCAGCTAACACAATAATATTCTTACAAAAATACAAAGGGTTAAATCTTCATGATTTTGGATTTCACAAATGAGTTCCTACATATGACATCTAAAACCTAAAGCAACCCCAGCAGAAGAAAAAATATTAAATTTGACTTTATCAAAATTATAATCCTTTTTGCTGAAGAGGACACCATCAAGAAAGAAAAACTTTTAAAATTGGAGAAAATATTCGCAAATTACATATCTACTGAGGGAATTGCATGCAGAAAATGTAAATATATAAAATCTTATGTGCAGAATGTATACATATTTATAATTCAACAATAAAAACAAAGAGCCTTGAATATGTGTTAAGAATATTAATACATATTTTTTCTGAAGAAATTACATAAATGACCAAAAAACACATGAAAATATAGTCCTTAGGAAAATTTAGATAAAAAAATACAAGCTAACATTTAACATCCACTAAGATGGTAAAAATAAAGAAATATAGAAGATAAAAAGTGTTTGGCAAGGATGTGGAGGAATCAAAACCATCTACATTGCTGGTGGGATTGTAAAATGGTGCAGTTACTTTGGAGAAGAGTCTGGCAGCTCTTCATCAAGACAATAACCCACATCAATTAATATTAAGGCAAACACTCCTATTCATTAACCTATGGTTTGTTATTTTTGTTCAAGATTAAATGAATAAGAAACTTGTATTCACATCAATACTTTTACAGTTATCTTACAAGTGTTAATGTAAGATTTATTAACTCAAGATGGATTAAAGACTTAAACTAAGATCCAAAACCATAAAAGCCCTAGAAGAAAACCTAAGCAATACCACTCAGGACATAGGCATGGGCAAAGCTTCACGACTAAAACACCAAAACAATGGCAACAAAAGCCACAATTGACCAATGGGATCTAATTAAACTAAAGAGCTTCTGCACAGCAAAATAAACTATCATCAGAATAAACAGCAACCTACAGAATGGGAGAAAATTTTTGCAATCTATCTGTCTGACAAAGGGCTATTATCCAGAATAATAGAACTTAAACAAATTTACAAGAAGAAACCAAACCCATCAAAAAAGTGGGCAAAGGATATGAATGGACACTATCAAGCATATGAAAGAAAGCTCATTATGCAGCCAGCAAGTGTATGAAAGAACGCTCATTATCACTGATCATTAGAGAAATGCAAATCAAAACCACAATGAGCTACCATCTCCCACTAGTTAGAATGGTGATCATTAAAAAGTCAGGAAACAACAGATGCCGAAGAGGATGTGGAGAAACAGAAACACTTTTACATTGTTGGTGAGAGTGTAAATTAGTCCAACCATTGTGGAAGACAGTGTGGCACCTCAAGGATCTAGAACGAGAAATACCATTTGACCCTGCTATCCCATTACTGAGTATATACCCAAAGGATTATAAATCATTCTACTATAAAGACATATACACATGTATATATATTACAGCACTATTCCCAACAGCAAAGACTTGGAATCCACCCAAATGCCCGTCAATGATAGACCAGATAAAGAAAATGTGGCACATATACAACATGGAATACCATGCAGCCATTGAAAGGATGAGTTAATGTTCTCTGCAGGGACATGGATGAAGCTGGAAACCATTATTCTCAGCAAACTAACACAAGAACATAAAACCAAACACTGCATGTTCTCATTCATAAGTGGGAGCTGAACGATGAGAACATATGGATACAGGGAGAGGAACATCACACACCGGGCCCTGTCAGAGTGTGGGGACTAGGGGAGCATTAGGGGAAATACTTAATGTAGACAACAGGTTGATGGGTGCAGCAAACCACCATGGCATATGTATACTAATGTAACAAACCTGCACGTTCTGCACATGTATCCCAAAACTTGTAATAATAATAAATAATATAGCACAATATAATAGTATAATAATAAAAACAAGATTTAATTTTAAAGTAAGATTTAGTTGAATATAAGTTCCTATATCAAAGAAATGCAGTGGAAGTAGATTTTCAGGATTTATTGCCATGAGCCCCCTTCAGCTCAGAAGTTGTTTTAGTTTAATATGTGCTGGATTATGTTGGAAAGTACTTGCAGGCCACACCAATGAACATTATTCAAATGACAAAAATAAAGAAAATCCTCAAGTAAATGTTCAGTGGAAAGTAACTAAACAAATAAATGCAATTGTAAATGGGAAAATGGCATTTTCACAATGAGTTAAGATTAGGTAAAAAGTTTGTCTGGAATACAAACTGTTTACAATGGCATTCTCCTAAGTACCAATTAGGATCAGGAATTCAATGTTGTGTCAAAATCCTTTTACCTGAATTTTGGGCAATGTAACTTTTGATGTGTTATCTTTGATCGGAGTCTTTATTTCTTTTGAAATATTTTATCCAACGTCTTCTTTGCAAAGTCCCTTTTACTGCGGATCATAAAATCTCTAGAATTTTAGGTCAGAATTTTAGAGGTCATCCACTCCAATATCATCATTTTAAAGGAAAGGGATTTGAAGCTAAGACAGGTTAAGATCAGCTATAATATTTATCCCCTATGAGAGGTTTTCTTCCACATGTTTCTTTATAGAAAAGTATATTCAGTTTGATTATCAATCTATTTCAGTACTATATTTTAATTGCCTAAATTTTATTTATTCTCATTTTTTAGAATTTTCCTTCTGTTTAAAATTACTTTCTTCTTTTTAGCCTGACATATTTAATGCCCTTTTATTCTCAAATGACCAGTATCTGTATAAACCAGTTATACAGAACATAGGGTACAAAGTTTTTTTTAGCATATTCCTCAGTAATGAAAGATTCCAATACTCTACTATTTGAAATATCAGCATTGAAGAGGTTTTTAGTGTTGTTTTGCTGGAATAACAGTACACACCCTTTCTTTCCTTCGTTGCCTAAGTACTTACATACAAAAAGCATATTTATTTCCAGCACTTTGAAGGAGTCTTGGGTGCTTCTAATGTCATAGAAAGTATATGCAAGGCTACACCTACAACTTATAATGCATTTTGCTAAAATTTCCCAATACCCTGTAACTTTGCATGAATATTTGTCCTAAAGTTGACTCATAACAGTTTCTAGGCAGGGGTATCATTGATATGAATTGTATATAAATAAAATCTGGCTTGGCATCCACACATCTTGTGTGTGTAACCTAAAATTATGTTTCATAATGCACATATTGAGGATTAATAAAATTAAAAGACACATTTTTACCAAAATATAACTCAGAAACCTCAGTAGCAAGGGTGAAAAGTAGAAATGTGTTGCAGGCATGTCATAAACACTTGTTGAACTGAATAATAGAAGTCTTGGAAACACATTTTTCTCTTTTGTTTCTTCTATCTAAATGAGTGAGATCTACCATAGAATAAGTACATCCACAAACATTCTACATCCTGAATTATCTAAAGTGCATAGATTTACATAATAGCAATTAGCTATACCATTGCAGTTTGCTAAAAGCACAATGCTAAGTTGAAGCCATCATAGCCAGAGTGCAGGGCTCCCACAAAAAGTTTGAGCTTTATTTTCAGAAAGGAATCTAGAATTATAAACAGAAATAATATGAAACAAAAACATAGCCCAGAAATAAAGGAGCTTCCCTGAGGAACCAAAGAGCAATAATATTCTACTCTTAAGATCTTTGCTAGCACTCTAATAAAAGAGGGTGGTAGTTATTTATAGACACATATGCACAATGAAATCACATATGTATGTCCTAAATGTAGTGAATATGTGTCTTATTTATAACTTAGTAATTACATTTTTATATTCCATCAAAAATTATTAAACTTGTATCAAGTGCTGGTGCAGGGGTCCTTAAAGTAAGAACAAATGCACCTAAGCCAGTGAAAGGCAGACCTGCATAAGGGAAACGCCACTTCATTGAATTACTTGAATGATATAACTATCGACTTCATTTCTGTCAATTTCTTGCCTAAATTCCTTAGTTTCAGTCTTATTTCTTGCTCTTCACTGAATCTTTAGTATTTAAACCTTTCTCCTCTTAGCACTTATCTCTCTGATGTCTTGTATCCCACAGTGAACACAATAACTGCCCAATATGGTATATATTGATTTTTACAAAGGTCTTGTTTGCAGCTTTGACAACCTGCAAGCAAGGTATGCACAGCCATTTTCATAATATGTGCTTGGTTTTTCTTACCTTAGACATTTGATCCTAACAAAATGCCATATTAAAATAATTCCTTGAAGTAACATTAGTAAGAGACATTGTAAATTGTTTGCCTCAGTATTACTGAAATTGGTGTGAATATACCAGGTAAGCAAGATTTTAAAAAGTTTAGGTCAGACAGAACTCTGGTTGTGGTAAGTTATTCAATAAATATACGTAGGTCATTACATCAGCTGGTAGGGCAGGTCATTTTTGAGAAAGAATAGATTCATATTTTATTTTATCTTGTAATATTCATCATTTAATTACCTTGGAATCATATGAACATATTATTAATGGATTATTATTTGCTGTATGTGTTCATTAATTTTTTATTTATAAAGAAGAGTCTACTTTTTCTCTCTATCTAGAATTTAAATGACTGTGAATCCAGCCTATATACAGCAGAAAACAAATCTTGGCAGATAATAGTAGCAGCCTGTCTCCAGCAGTCACATTTTATCTCATTTTCGTCTGATTTTTTGTTCATCCTCATACTTGGTGGTTTCTTAGTTCTTAGGACTCTGATCCCCAAAACAAGCCTTTCTATTTTTGAACAACTATTTGTACCTTTGTATGTTCCCCTTAAACCTCTTTTTAGTGTCCCGCTTTGGCTTTATACATTGTCATTTTGTAGTCAGAGAAACTGGCACCAGCTACAGACTCATAGTTTCATACAAGAAGGCCCAGTATGGTATGATGTTAGCCTCTGAAGAAACAATAAATTGTTTTATAAATATATATATTTATATATATTTATATATATATTTATATATATATAAATTTCTTGACAACTTTTACTTTGGAGATTTAACAAAAATTAACAGAACGTTGTAATTCTTAATTAGTAGAGAATCTACTTTTTTAAAGACATAATACTACTTCAAATTAAGAAATATACATTACACATATCATAGGAATATTACCAAGAATATTATAGTTCACAACAAATTATCCATATACATAGAGGAATTTTTATATTAACAATAACTAATATTTTGTATGCTTGCCTTGTGCCGTACACTGTTCTAGTAGTCTTACCCATATTAACTAATTTGATTCTCACAACAACCTTATGTAATAAGAACTAATATTATTTCAATTTTATTAATAGCAATGAGAAAACTGAAGCAGAGAAGTTAAGCAGCTTGCCCAGCTTTATACCCAAACACAGTTAGTGAATGATTGAGAACAAAGATGAAAATAATACTGAATTGATTATTTTATATAACAATTTAGTGAAGAAAAGGCCATTCAAAGTAATTTCACAAATATTGAATAATTTTGATGTCTACTGATGAAGGGGCATAGAGGGAGGTAATCAGGCACATGAAAGGTAACCTAAGGTAGTTGAAAAAAGGCGTGATCAGAGAAGAAACGCTAAAGAATGAACTAAGTCATGATAAATAGTGGAGTTAGTTTGGTGAGTTGGGAAGCAGGAGTCTGAAAGAGGGTGAAGTTTGAGAACTCTTCCAGACAGAAAGAATAGGAAGTACCTGAGACAAGAGGAGTAGCCTGGTTTTAGAGAACTGCAGAGGAAGGCCTGACTCAATCATGCAGAGTCCCATAGATGTATTGAAGACCTTGAGTATCTTGAAAGAGCAATGGAAAGCTATTAAAAAGATCTATAGATGCAAATGACTTACTCACTCCAGCAGCATTATGGAGGACTCAATGAAAGGATAACACTTACAGAACTTAATAAAAAGTTGTTTATGGTAATCACAATGATTTTGATAAGTTTATTTTTGTTTCTAGCATCTCCAGATTTATAGCAGAGAAAAATATGATTGTTTTAAATTTAGTTGCAACAGTATACATAATAACACCTTGGGACCACATATAGAAAGCATAATTCTCCTTACCTCTGGGATGTAAAATTTTTCAAAGCTTTCTAATGCTGACTTTTAAAGTCTCCATTTTGCTAGTTATAATATATAAGCTAGGGCAAGCCGTTCACATGGGGAGTAGGGAATAGTCAAGGTGAAAGTAGAGAAACATTTTAAAAGTCTTTATTGCATAAAAGAGGCACGTTATCTCAAAAATATCACCATGATGAGGGTAATATTTTGGTTGCTTTAATGAAAAATAAAGAACATAGTAAAAACCATTAAATTCCATTTAATCTACTACTTAGTCAAACAGGGTTATTATACTTTGGAAGTATCAACAAACAAGATTAAAATAAGCACACAGAAATGTAAACATCAGTTACATCAGTTTACAGGAAATCTTTCTATGGAATATTCCATTCCTCAAGCAATAAAGCATTAAATCATTTCTGTGGTATAAAAACATTCAATGAGTATACACCTATTTATTGATCCTCTATTATATGTGGTCCAGAAGATCTGATGCTTCATTAACATGTATATTCCTAATGAGATAAAAATTATCTAGTTCTATATCCCAGTTTATTTATTTCAGATGCTAGGTTTAATTATATTTGAACTTACAGATTAAGCATTTCTAAATGTGTTTATGAAGAAGATACATTTCTTTCTCAGAAGCATAAATTTATGTTCTTAAAAAGAAATATAATAAAGAGATCTTGATAAAAATGTCAGTTAAAAAGTAAAAATCAAAGAACAACCTCTCTGCTTGCCTCAACTAGATCTAATTCTACTACTAAAAAAGTTGTTACTTGTCCTGTACATTGACACATTTTTTATCAGTAGAGAATGTTACTGTGGCTGATATTTGATTGAAAAGGATGTTGCAGCTGTTAGAGGAAAAAAAATGGAAAGAAAAGGGATACTAGATGCTTGTTCCTCAGGCTAATTGGCTGACTCTATCCTTGTATGTGTTGACCCTCACCTTTTGTCCACATTTTCCTCACACCACAAGTACGCACTCATAAATTTCAGCTCCCAAGCTTATTACATTTGAGATTGTAAAATGCCAGGAGCTATGGTACTAAATGTGCTGCCTCTCAAACAATTTTCTCCAATGATATTAACCTTGAATGCAAGTGATGGAGAGTTTACACACCAAATAACTTATGGTCTATTTAATCTAAACCCTTCATTTAAAAGAAAATGACTAGATTTGGAGGTCAGAAGAACTCTATAATTACACTGATATTCTTGGCCAGTTAATGGTTCTATTTAACCAGTATAACACATGACAAAACAATCGTGATTCTAGGTGTGCCAAAGAAGTTATTCTTAAAAATAAAAAAGAAAGTGGATCCAGTTGGATTATTTATTTCAGATTACTCTGCGTAAAGCAAAGTCCATGCAAGATAGTAATTTATTCTAGCTGTGTGAAAGATACATTTTGTCTATATACATCAATTACATTCAGTTGAATTTCACTGAATCCCATTGTTTTAATTACTATGAATAGTTTTTAAAACCGTCCCAAGTAAACACTTTACATTCTTAATGTCTTCAGGAAAGGTGTGAATTTTATATTGTGTTTTCATATCTGAATATACAGAAGTTAACTAATTTTCTTCAAGGATATTTATCAAATAAAAATGGTGATTTTACAGACCTATACATCACTCAATTTGAAAATTATGAAATTTGTTTGGCATTAAATTTTTGGAGGGATTAAAAAAATAAACCTTCAAATCCTCTTGCTTAGATTTCCTTCTTCGCCAGCAACTTACCTTCCTCAGCTGCCAGGAGGTTTGGCTGCGGATGGGTCCCAGATGAGCCTCTACTGGGAGTTAGTCTCAGCCTAAAAGGCACCAACTACCTTGCTGAAGGTTGTGTACCATCCCAAGAAAATGTCACAACCAAAGACTGGTTGACTTGGGAGTAAAAAGAGTCAGGGATTTGGCCACCATTCCGACAACTGAAGGCCATCCCAGCTTCAGAGCTTCCTGTGGGACCGGCTGAGATATTTGTTCACTGTATAGCAGTTTAACTTCTCCCTCTACCTATAAGTATTTCTTTGACTCCTTCAGAGTTGTGTCCTGGAGTACTTCCCAACAAACTTCCTGCTTACTAATCTCCATCTCACAGTCTGTTTCCCCAAGGAATCCATCCTAAAATACGTTGGAACTAAGAATGGTCTCAGAAACTAGCTTAAAGAATAGATTTTGGAGTATCATCTCCTGGAGAGTGGTGACAAGGACCCCATGGCTAGGGTTAGCCCCTGGTGTGCCATAAAAGTTACAATTATTAAATTTAAAATTTAGTAATGGAATGGAGAAAAGGCATATACTGTCACTGGCTGCTGCAGTATTCCAGGTATTTGAGAGGCTTTCAGAAACTAGGAATTATAAAGACAATAGGATTGAATGATGGTCTTAAGTGCAATAACATATTCAAAGACACTAATTGGAAAAAAATGAAGTGAGAAGTTTATTAATGGAAAATTTAATGCAAAGTGTGAAAGACACAGGGTTTCTTGGGCAACATGTAAAGAGACTCTCATCTTCTTAGCGAGGGAGCAGAAAAGCTCCAGGTCCCAAGACTTAATTTAAAAGATAAATAAGGGCATTCATTAAAGAGAATAGGGGTCCAGAGAATTCAGATTGGCAATATCTAGGTTGAAACTCTAAGCCAATATTGATAAACACTCCCATGTAACTTTCTCTTCTGTCTCCCTCCTTCTTACAACACTTTCTGAATCCAGTTCCACATGATGTACTATCTCATCTCCTGTCTGTACATGCTAGTAGGTTCCGTACTTCCATGAGGTATAGTCCTTTTCCTTTCTTAGCAGCCCTAGCATTTATCTAGCTGGATTATGTTGTGACTTGATATTAGTTAATGATTAGTGGCTAGGAGGAGAGGTAGAGGTATATCTGGATAGGAGAGCACATGCTATTTTACAAGAGTCCTTTGCATCACCTTCAAACATTGAGGGAGCACCAACGACTGAGAAGGAGGAATGTGCCGTTGCTGCAGACTAGTAGAATTTGGGGCACCTTGAATTTCCAGGGGTTACAATTTCAACCCAGATATTGCCAATCCTAATTCTCAGGATGCCTATTCTGTTTAATTAAGGCCCTTATCCTTGTCATTGATGATTTTCTTTGCCTCTGAAATCTCTTAAATGAAGTATTCAGACTGACTTTGAGCTTTTCTGCTCTCTGGCTAAGAAGATGTGAGTCTCTTTACATGTTGCCAAGGAAACCCTGTGTCTTTCACACTTTGCATTAAACTTTCCATTAATAACTTTCTCACTGTATTTTTTTTTCCAATACCATTCACTGTCTTTGCTTATGTTACTGCACTTTAGAACATCATCCAATCCTATTGCCTTCATCATTCCTACTTTCTGAGAACCCCTCAAATACCTGGAATATAGCAGCAGCCAGAGGAATGAAGTTTCTGTTTTCTTGGTGGTTATTAGCATAGGGCTGTTCCCAGGTTCTAGAGGCCGCCCAAGTTCCTTGGCTTGTGGCCCTTTTCTGCCATTTTCAAAACCAGTAATAGCACAAGTCCTCTCAAGCTTTCCATGTCTCTTGCCTCTTCTTCCATGACCACACCTCTCTGTCCTACCATTCTGCTTTCCCTTTTACACTTTTACATGCCCATGTGATTACTTTGGACCTACCAGGATACTCAAGAATAGTGTCAGCTGACTATTCATCTTAATTCCATCCCACCCATAAAGTTAATTCCATTTGCTATGGAATGTAACATATTCACAGATGTAACATCAGGATCTCCAAAATCCTACCTATGATGCCCTGTTTACTATCAATCCCAGAGACCCACTTTCTGCTTACTGTCCAGGCAACTGGTCTCTGGGGGTTTAGAGATACTGCTCTCTAGAAAGAGAACTTTGTCACCAGAGGACACATAAAGATTCTCATAAAATTTTAAACCGTAGTCGCTATTTTGGTCACTGCTGACTCCTGCTCAAAGAAGAAAGTGAAGGAACCACCATCCATACAGGGCAATTGGCCCTGATGATCAAGAGGCAGTGAACTATTAATATAGGGTGAAGATAATTTGACAATAAAGTCATTCTTGGAGGCATATTCCTCTCTTTCTTTGCCCAATTTTGAGAGTAAATGGAAAACCGCAGCAGCCACGGTCTGTACTGACTGAGACTCCTGAGGGAAGAGGTTCTACATCACACCATCAGGCAATCCATTTAGAGCTGGTGGATTGTGAGATGAGCACAGAATAGCTAGCAGAGAAGAGGCATGCTTGAACATCAGCTGCAGTTGTGAGACCAGCTGTAGCAGTGGAGTCTATAGATTATTCCACTACTTCCCTCTCATAGATTTACCACAAAAAGAAATCAGCCAGAATTCTATAGGATCCATTTTTAAACAAGACAAATTTTTAATGTGTAACAAGTGAATCTAAGTGTCACAGCATAGTAGCATTTAGCATTTCTGTGAGACACCAAGCAGATGCACTCATTCGTCTGCAATGTAGATGATATAGTTCCAGGGTAATTTTCCTCAGCAGAAGAGATCTGCCAAACCAAAGGTTATCCTCCCTTCCTAGGAGAAGCTCATATTCCATGATCGGTCAATTGGGGGTACAAAGGCCAGCCATGTTTCCTCATTTTGGAACACCTCTGCAGACCATCCCAGTTCTTGTGTTCCTCCCAGGAGCAGCCAACACTTTTATTCTGAATGGATTAGTCTTCAACTTTGCTCAGTTCTACTTCCTCTATTCTCCCACAGGTCTTAAGCCCTTGACCATTTCCCAATAAACTTCCTGAAAGCAAATCTCCAGCTCAGAATATGGTTTCTGAGAAAGCTGACCTAAGACATCTTGTTTGCTTATTGCAATGATATGTTTGTAGATGTTCCTTCAAACATGGACTTTGGAAAAATTTGATTTTATTTTCCTTGGGATAATAATTTTTAAAATGATCAAAGCCAGTTATTTTAACAATAATAAACTATGTAAGCCAATTGGCAAGGAAACATTAAATATCAAAACATCACGCTTTAAAAAAATGTTTCTATTGGCCACAATTTTGGCAAGGTATGCTTCCTAGTGGTATTAAAAATGATTTTAATGCCAATTCCTCTCTGAAAGAGGTTACTTGTAGCAGCAGAACCTTTTCTACTGAATTCTCATTCTTATTCCATTTATTAATAAGATTCCTAAAGAAACAAAACAGGCATCTCAAATCATTTTTGGAAATATGCCTGGTAAAAATAACAAATTTTTTAATAAGTAGAGAAAATATATTATAATAAAAGTAGAAGCACACTGGGAAATGAGGCGAAAGGCTTCCTTCTTGTTCTAAATGCAATTATTAGTAAGCATGGCAGTCAGATAACTGTCAAATGCAGAGATAAGCAATTGAGTATGAATGCCTTGCTAAATGACATATTTCTTAAGTTCATAGAATATTACTGATATAGTCGTATGTTCCTCAAGCACTAATACAATTCCTTGCATAGGTATAGATGTTTTGACTATTTGAATCTGTATAATTCTTGGAGAAGTCATGTAATATTTGTTTTGAATTTCACCAAATAAAGGTAATAGTCTTGCTGAGAGGATATAATTCATAAAATATTTATTATAGGCCGGGCGCGGTGGCTCACACCTGTAATCCCAGCACTTTGGGAGGCCGAGGCGGGTGGATCACGAGGTCAAGAGATTGAGAACATCCTGGTCAACACGGTGAAACCCCGTCTCTACTAAAACTACAAAAAATTAGCTGTGCATGGTGGCGCGTGCCTGTAATCCCAGCTACTCAGGAGGCTGAGGCAGGAGAATTGCCTGAACCCAGGGGGCGGAGGTTTCGGTGAGCCAAGATCGCGCCATTGCACTCCAGCCTGGGTAACAAGAGTGAAACTCTATCTCAAAAAAATATATATATATATATTTATTATAGTTTATCGTATGGTAACCAATAATAATTTTAGCTGTAATTATTATTTTCATTTCAAGCATTTCTTCAATTAGGTTGGTCATGAATCTTCAACTCACATTATTGACAATTGATAATAATATGTCATAATTTAACAGTTTATGTGTCAGGCTTTTAATCACTTTTTCTGTGTTATCTCATTTAACTCTCACAATCACCGTATGGGGAAAGCTATATTATTCACATCATTATTTCCCTTTCATAGCTGAGAAGATTATACAAAAAGGGGAGAGGTTTTCTCCCTGTAATCACATAGTGAGTATGTAGCCAAATCTAAGATTTGAATCTAAACTATCTTATTTTAAAATTTCATGCTATGGGTCTCTGCAATGTACTACCTCCTGCGTTATGGAACCCCAATCAGGGGAATACCAATGGTGTTGAATTAGTGTAAAACATAGAGGAAGAGATAGATATTTGTTTGGATAAGTGATTAAACTAATCTGATCAGGTGTCTGATTGCGCTACTGCCAATATTCACAGAGCCAAATTGTTCTCACAACAATATCGTTAAAAAAAAGAAAACAAATAATGAAAACAAGTTTACCTTACTGGCATCTGTTTTTCCCAAATTCAAACTATATCTTCAAGCTAAGACAATCTCTCCAGGTTTCTAAAATATTCTAGGATTAATTTTCATAGATCTGTATTTCTAGTGTTGTTTTCGAATTATCAACCTAAATGTCTTTCCAGATATCTGGGCCCCCTTTCCAATTCCAAACTCTTTTAATCTTTCTCAGATTATTTAATTTTATTTTCTGGAATTCCCAGTCACCTAAAAGAAAGCTAGTGTTCACAGTATTATAAGAATATTGATGGCATACTGAAAAAAAAATACTCCGCCCAACAGAACAATAGTGTCAATCACAAAAAATGTACGCTTTATGTACTTAAGACAACTAGTTTTTCTTTCAAAAGAACCACCACCAAAGAACTTTTGTTGGTGAGTTTGAGCCATGTAGTAGTTTCAAAATATGTCCAAAAATCCTTTTACCACTTTCTCTCCAAGAGTGGAGCTTAATTTCCTCTCCCCTAGAGCATGGACTGAATTTAGTGACTCTCTTGAAATAAATAGAATTTCACAAAAATGAAAACATAAAGGACATTCAGAATCCTCCTTATGTCTTTACTCTATCACTGTTTCTTTCTCTTTCTTATTTCCCTTCTCTTATTTGGCTTTCCTTTCTATTCCTTCCCTCTTATCACTTGCTCAGAAGAAAGATAGTTGCCATGTTGTGAGGATACTGAAGTAGACCTATGGAGTGGTCCCCACTATTGGAAACTCTGGTGTCTTCCAAGAGAGGTGAAGGAGTCATTGAAAGCAGATCATCCTCATGAGACACACTGAGACAGAATGTATCCAGATAGCCACTCTCAAATTCCTGAACCACAGACACTGAGCTAATAAACATTATTTTAAGTTGTTACATTTGGAGGTAATTTTTTATGCAGCAATAGATAATAAATGCTGACCAGTAATTAATAGTCTCTGAGTCCTGCAATACAATTTCCTAGCAAAAATATTGGAAGATAAATATTTTCCAAGTGATATGCAAAATTAAAAAAGAATGAAAAGACAAATCTTTTACATATAAATGGCCAAAAAAACAAAACATGAAAAAATGCTTAATGTCACTAATCATCAGAGAAATGAAAATCAAAACCACAGTGAGATGCAATCTTACACTGATCAGAATGATTATTAAAAAGTAATAAAAACAACAGATTCTGATGAGGCTGTGGAGAAAAGGGGGTGCTTACACATTGTTCGTGAGAATGTAAATTAGTTCAACCATTGTAGAAAGCACTCTGAAAATTTCTCAAAGAACTTGAAAAAGAACTATCATTTGACTTGAATTCCATTGCTGGTTGTATATCCAAAATAAAATAAATCATTCTACCAAAAATACACACACACTCATACGATCATCACAGCATTATTCACAATCGCAAAGACATGGAATCAACTTAGATGAATAGATAAAGAAAATGGGTACTTATACCATTTTGGATATGGTGGGTTGGATAAAGAAAATGTGTTATATGTACATCATGGAATACTACACAACCATAAAAACAACAACAAAATCACATCTTTTACTGCAACATGGATGCAGCTGCAGGCCATTATTCTAAGTGAATTAACATAGGAATGGGAAGACAAATATCACATGTTCTCCCTTAGAAGTGTGAGTTAAATATTAGTACTCATGGACATAAAGAAGGCAACAATGGAAACTAGAGTCTACTAGAGAGGGGACAGAGGGAGTGGGGGAAAGGTTTGAAAAAAAACAAACTATTGCATATAATGCTCAGGACCTGGGTGACAAGAACAATCATACTCTAAAACTCAGTATCATGCAATATGCCTGTGTAACAAATCCATACTGTATCCCTTGAATCTAAAATAAAAGTTGAAATCGTAAAAAAATAAAACAAGAAAGACAAGTCTTCAATAGCTGCATGTTGGTTATGTAAAATTTCCTTACTATATTAAAGTTGAACACATGAAAATCTTCTAAGGTATACATTTCTATTTTCCTTCTTTTCTTCTTATTTTCTCTTTAAATATTGTATTTATTATCTATCTAGTCAATCTGGGCCACAGAATATGTGGATAATTGAACCAAGGACATAATCACCTGATAGACCTGTATATCTTGATCAGAAAAAACTACTTTCTTAGAACCACTAATTTAGCAATCTAGGTTATTACAGATAATGATATGTGAAATTTTCCACTTGTCTCAGAAGGCTATTAAAGAGTATGCATTGCTTAGCACTAACTAAATCAACAACACTGAGAAAATAGCAGAAAAGTTCAGATCTTACTTACGTTGAAGATATTATTATCTTCATATGAAGATACACAGAGATGAAAATGTGTAAAATAAAAAGATCTCCAAACCTACCATGAAATTGGAAAATTTCATGAATGAGAAATAGGTCATTTACCTTTTCAAGCTATTATTTTGTAAACAGGGCTTCGAAATACAATTTAAATTATTGAGGAGTTGAATGTATACTGAGTAGTTCCTATATGTTTAATAGTATACATTAAAATATAATAAACTTGTTTTCATATTGTTGTTAAACAACTATTTAATATGCATTTATAGCAAATTTTCAGTTGAATAAGGTAAGGTAAATGCACCATTTCCCCCAATGTTTGACAGGAATGAGCTTTGGGCTTCTGTTAGATGAACCACTACAGATGCATTTGAGTTCATTTAAATACAGAGGTGGTATGGTGTTTTAAAAAAAGGGAACAGGGAAATATATAAGAAGCAACCTGTGTTCTAGTCCTGGTTCTGTGAACAACCAGACTTAAAATACTGATCTTTCAGTTAGTATTGTATTTGAATAATAATAAAATGATAACAAATAAGGAAATAATATTTCTCTATTAGCACAAAAATTACAGTCTGATCCATTTTTTCCTATAATTATTAAGCAATTAGATACAGGAACTCAACACACTTATTACAGGAATTCAAAGGGAATACCAAAAATATGAACTCAAATGACAACACTTGATGGCATACAAAAAGGGAAAGGAAGGAAGGGAAAAAAGAACTGAGGGAGGGAGGAAAGAAGGATAGAAGGAAGAAAAGTAGCAAGGAAGGAGGGAAGGAAAAAAGGAAAAGAAAGAAACGCATTCTCCATTGCTCAGTGAGGAGCAAATCTGAGGGAAATTTATTGAGCTGAGTAGTAAAATGGCCTTGGCACTTTATTGAGTGTTAAGCATTCAAAAATTAATAATACGTATATGATCCGAACATGTTTGTGTAACTCCTTGCCTAGTATGAAAGGGCAGATGTATAAATAAATTGTATAACAACACAATAAATTGTAATATTGAATTTTCTCCTGGGAAAAATGAGAGGAATTGATTTGAATGAGTTAAAAGGGATTTCACAAAGGTTAGGATACTTAGGCAGTCCCTTCCCATAGAAACTACTCACATGTAAAGAAGGTGAGGAATACACCTGGTTAGAATGAAAGCATGTGCAAAGACATGGATATGTGGAAAAGAATGAGGTATTTGGAGAAGTGTGAGTTTTAAATTGGTGTAGGTTAGAATTTCTGTGGTAGTGTTATCCAGAGAGAAGAGGGAATTATCATGTATAGATTGGGAAAATAAGAAGGTAAGAATGTGGTTTTTTTTAAGGAAAAAATAGTCACATGGGGAATGTAGTATAGGAGAGATATCTTGCTCCATCTAAAAGGCAACAAGCTACATGCTGTCTGTCTTCAATAAGGAATGCAGGCTTATTTTTACCTAATCTGCTGATTCATCAAAAAATAAAAGAAACTTATACTTTGTATATGCATTTAATTTTGAATAAATTGGATTTGTCAGGCACTGTGCTGGAAACTTCTCTCAGGTGTCACTTTTAATGTATTATATTTTCTAAAGTTTATAGTCAATATGTAAATAATTCTGTTATGCAATAATCCTCCAAATTTACTTCCTTTTATCAAGAAAACATAATTTAGATCTTTAATAATAGATAACCACCTCTCCAAGAAGTGTTTTTGCAAAGTTAGCCTACGTTTCTAATGTTTATATTTGCTTTGAATTATTGTTGTATTTCAAGCACAGATATATCATTTTCATGTTTAGCATCATTAGGAATGAATGGGATGAGCAATATGGTGGAATAGGGGATACCAGCCTTTACCTCCCCACGAAAAAGAACGATTAGATAGCTATTTTTTAATGGCATTAGCCCTGGGAAATATCCAAAGTTCAGTTAATAACACGCAGTAAAATGGTGGCGTAAAAACCAAAAAATAATCACATAGAAAGGATTTCTGGGGATATCAGTAAACCTGAGACTTCTGGAGACAGCTAGGTATAAGGAAAAGGATGGAGGCCATAAATATCAGCCACTCAGGTGGTGCCATCATGGTCCCCAGTAGCCTGCTTGACAGAGGGCTCTGGTAGCCTTTGCTTCTAAGGATCTCAACAGTCCCCTCAGCAGCAGTGGGTTACCCACAGCTTTCAAAGTGGAGGTCTCATTCATGGTCACTGGCACAGTCCTCAGAGTCCTACTCTGCAGAGGACACAAACAGCTTTTGCCATTGAGGTAACCAACAGCTATCATAACTGCAGTTCCTCTAGAAAAGAAGACATCGTGGCACATTTCAGCCACCAAGAAGGAGCTGCTATTATGCTTTCCAGCATGGGGGCAGCCCCATGCACACATTGAATACAGGAGCTAGGGCCACTCCTCCCATATACAAGATCTGGGCCTTGCATCCTCTGTTGCTCCACATGCACCCACTCCTTAGACACTGGAGCCCCTGCTGCTGCGGGATACGCTGTGCTCCAGACCCCAGAGACAATGTAGCACTATGTGTGCCCACTCTCTGGACCCTAGCTCTTTGGCTGTTTCACAGGCATCTATGCCTTGCACACAGCTACCAACCCTGCAATGGAGGTGCTTGTGTCCCAGGCATTGATGCCACCATTGCCCAGGACCCCAGAGTCATAGTCATTCCCTGTGTGTCCACACTGTCAACTCTGGCTTCATGGTTACTTCAAGGGCACTGCACAAAGGATATAGGCACTACCATCACTGCACCTGTGCCTGTGAGCTGTTCTGTACACCAGGATGAATTTCCTTGGCTATGGCATCTTGCATGGGAGAAAAAGAGATCGGGAGGACCTAACTAACTTCAACACTGAAGACCTCCAACAACCCTTGCTACCACAGCAAAACTCACAGCCTTGACAGCTGAGGACCCCTGCAATCTTCACTACTGTTAATTTTAGGTGATGAATGTACACAAAGGACTATGTCCCAGAGCTGAAACTGTCACATGTCACTCAGCTAGTGCTCTTGTACCCACCTGTAGGTGAAGGTCTTTCCCCATCAAAACTAATACGTAAAGTCTAGAGGAGGTGACTGCTCAGTCAAATGCTCAGACATCAACTCAAGGCAACAAGAAACATTAAAATTTAAAGAAAACATGACATTACCAAAGAAAATAAATAGTTTTCTAGTAACTGATCCCAGAGAAAGAAAGAACTACAAATTGTTAAAGAATTTAAATTAATAGTTTTAGGAAGACTTAAGAAGACACAAGACAACACACATAGATAACTAAATAAAATTAGAGGAGCAATACAGAAAAAAAATAAAGATAGAAATCAAGAAAAGGCATACAGAAATTCTGGAGAATAAGAACCCAATGAATGAACGAAAAAATGCAGTTGAGGGCACCAATAGTGGGCTTCATCAAGCAGAAGAAAACTATCTGTGAACACGAAGGTAGGTCATTTGAAATTACTCAGAAAAACCACCACAACCAAAGAAAAATAAAAAAGAATTTTAAAAATCTTGCAAAATTTATGGGATACCATCAAATGGCCCAGTATATGCATATGAGACTATCAAAAGGAGAAGAGAGAAAGAAAGGAATAAAATGCTTTTTTAAAGAAATGGTGGGCTGGGTGTAGTGGTTCATGCCTGTAATCCCAGTACTTTGTGAAGGTGAAATAGGCAGTTAGCTTGAGCTTAGGAGTTTGTGACCAACCTGGGTAACGTGGTGAAATCCTGTCTCTACAAAATGTACAAAAATTAGCTGGGCATATTGGCATGCACCTGTGATGCCAGCTACTTGAGAGGCTGAGGTAGGAGGATTGTTTGAGCCCAGATCTTTCCAAATCTTGGAGAGATATAAACTTTCAGGTACTTTAAGATTTTAGTCCACAAAGAGGTTCAACACAAAGAAGTATTCACCAAGATACATTATAATGAAACTGTCAAAAATCCAAGATAAAATGAGAATTTTGAAAGTAGCAAAAGAGTCATCATATATGAGGACCTTTACCCACAAGACTCATATATAAGGACTTTCATCTACAAGATTATCAGCCTAAAGCTCAGAGGAAATCATGCAGCCAAGTAGAAAGTGGGGTGGTACATTTAAAATAATGAAAAAAACTTCCAACCAAGAAAACTAGGAAAAGTTCTTCTTCAGAAATAACGGCAAGATAAACACTTGTTCAGAAAAACAAAATCTGAGGGAGTTTGTCACTACTGAGGGAATGTGTTCTCTTTCCGGTTCCACAAGGGGGTGTAGTTTTAAGGGCAAGAACTTCCTAGAGCCATGCCCCACTCCCATCTCTCTCCATCTGGGAGATTTAAGGTTTATGTTTGAATTTCGCAGGCGCAGGAAGAAACTATGGGTTAGTCACTCCAGTGGAAGTTCTAAGACCCCTTTCATTGGCCTGGGGTCTTAGAGAAGGTGGGGGTTCCTCCCAGGTCAAAAGGCCCCTTCTTCCATGTTTGGATTCTCTTCCATGAACACTCCCTTCTTGGAAGCCTGTCTTCCCGTCCTAAACTCCATCTCTCTGTATTCCTTTCCACTCAGTGTGGAAGCTGCTTTCCTCTCCTGGATTCCATTTTTCTGGATTCTCTCACTCAGTGTGAGAGATAGCTGTTTCTTTCTCTATCCTTCTCCTGTTTCTCTTTCTCTCTAAATAAGTCACTTTCTACAAACACTTTCAAGTCCATCATTCACTGCGTAGTGCACCATGGTCCCCTCTCTCATTCTTGAGAGGGCAGGAAACCCAGAACCTGAAGAAATATCCTCTCAGATAAGCTACAGGCACCCTGAACCCCTGAACCCAAATATTACATTTTGGCAAGCCAGCCAGGAGAGGAGTACACCAGAAGAGGGGCACACCAGAAGAGGGGTACACCAGAAGCGGGATACACCTGAAGAGAGGTAGAGCCAGGAAAGCAGTGCAGCCGGAGAAGAAGACTTCAAAATCATGAGTAAAATTAGTCCCATTCTGTCCCATCTCTTTAAGAACACCTGAAGTGGCTGCAGCCAGGCAGGGCTGCAGGGAACCTGAGCAGCAGCACCTCGGAAGCATGACCCAGCCCCTCTTAAGCGGCGCAGCCCAGCCAGAATTAAAAGCAGAGTTTTTTTTTTGTTATTTTTTTTTTACCTTCAAGCTCTCTCTCTGCTTTCCGTCTCCTTCACTATCCTTCGGATATTATCTCTGGGACCAAAATCTGAGGGAGCCTGCCGGGCAGAGCAGGTGAGCACTGCCCCCGGGCCTTTCGCTCCTTGCTGGGAACAGCCCAGCCCCAAGCGTGGAACTGAGTGCGCAGCCGTGGGCTGGAGAAAACAGCAGGGAGGGGCGAGGTACAACCGGAGCCTTTGGGATGGGGAGTGCGGCAGCCTGGAACATGGCTCTGGCAGGCCTCCTCCACATTCCCCAGTCCCAGGCAGCAGGGTAAAAAGGCTCCCCAGTGCATTTGCCTGCTGCCCATGGGTCCCTGTGTGGGCTCGGGAAGTGGCCCAGGCATGCAAGTGGTTCTGGTGGGGCCAACATGGCGACTGAAAGCTGTGGGGGCGGGGGGAACTCACGGCGGCCCAGCAGCGAACAGGGCTTTTAAACTGACACCACAAGCGGCTTTTTTCCTCTGCTGGTGCAGCTCTGAGGGAAATGAAGCAGTGAAAGCGGCAGCTCCACCTAGCTTTTAGGCAGGCCACACCACCTCAGGGTGCAGCATTCTCATTCAAAATAAGGCTTAAGAAAGCTTTCTGCCTCCTATTGCAAGTGGCCTGTTTGCAGAGTGGGTTAAGGTATAGGGCCTGCAATTGTCAGGTTGTGGGTTCAAGTCCCTTGTGTGGTCAGTCTTGACTTGATGAAACCTTTTGGGGAAATTCAGAAGCTGAAGGCTATGGGACTTTGTGTTTGGTGTATAATTTGTCTTGCTTAGGATCAGATCTCTCTGGCAGAAGTTTTCCATCTAGAAGATCATAGTTAAATTGGTTCCAGGCCCCAATAGTCAATGGCAGGTCTCACAACCTTAAGAGCATTTTCCTACAAGGGAAGACGGGTTAGGGGAGAGGAGGCCCGGGTCCTGAGGGTATTGTTCCAGCCTCAGCCACGTGGCCTGCCTTCTTTGAACTGTGTGCTCTAATGGCCCCTTCCTAGAATTTTACCCTTCTGGGGCAGTTTTATAAATTGGCCTGTGTAATTTGGACTTTTTGGACTTTTGCTGGGAAATATCAATACCTATCTCCTTAGCCTCACTGGCCTCATCGGGGCTCATTGGTACATGACCACCCGACCCAATAGTTCCTCTCATTCCAAGCCTCTATGGTAGTCATTGGAGGCCATGCAGGCAGTGAGAGTGGTCCTATGATGCTGGTAGGTTGTGATTCAAAGCCAGTACATAGGATGCCCTCTGGTAAGATGGATCATGCATCTTGGACACACGAAATTTCAGGGTACTGACTAAAAGACATTTCATTTTAGTACCCATTTTACCTGGGGGTTGCCTCAGGTCGAAGTGGCTGTAATTTCTTTAACTGAGGATGCTGGCATCCCTTGTGTTCAATTTCAGATGGGTGCTTCTATTCCCAAGCTCAAGTCCCCATTAAAGTGTATATTGGAAAATTGGGACCAATTCGACACACAGTATTTAAGGAAGAAGCATCTTATTTTTCTCTGCCAAATTATCCTCTGCATAATGGAAAACCTAACCCCCAAAGGGAAGGGAAGAAAACCCAACAGTTTTCCTTGAGTAATTGTGAGAGGCTTAAAGAAGTACACTCCGTCACCAGATTCCATAGAGGGTCAGTTAATACTAAAAGACGAGTTTATTACTTATTCAGCAGCAGATTTTCAGGAAGAAATTCCAGAAGCTGGCTTTGGGACCAGAAGCTGATGTGCTGTGAGGTGGGGATACCTCTTGAGACCAAGCTGTCCAATCTCCCTGACTCCAGCAGAGGAAAAACACAGCCTGGAGCTATAGTGCTGGCTGCTGCTCCTCTCCCAGGGAGCTCAGGCAACTTAGGGAGCAGGCAACAGCAGTGACACCAGCCACCCCTCCCTCAAGGAGCTCAGTTTTCTTAGGTGGCCACAGTGATGATTGCCACCTCTCCTCCAGGAAGCTCAGATGGCTTGGACAGCAGGCAGCAGCAGCAAAGATGGCCATCCCTTCCTCCAGGAACTCAATAGTTTTAGGCAGAATTCAGCTGTGTGGCTGTTGAGAATTTATGTAGCTCTGTGATGATTGGGGCCCATGGCCTTGGTGGCATGGGCTCATGAGTGGGATCTTCTGATCTGTGGGTTGCACAGTTCTGTGAAAAATGCATGGATTCCCTGGCTGGGTAGCATGCTCACTCACCACCTCTTTTGTCTAGAGGGTGGGGGCCAACATTCAAATTCAGGAAATACAGAGAATCAGAGTGAGATGCTCCATGAGAAAATCAACCCTACATCACATAATAATCAGATTCTTCAAGGTCATAATGATGAAAAAAATGTTAAGGGCAGCCAGAGAGAAAATCCAGCTCACCTACAATGGGAAGCCATCTGACTTACAGAAGAACTCTCAGTAGAAAACCTACAAGCCAGAAAAAAATGGGAGCCAATATACAGCATTGTTTTTTTTTTTTGTTTTTGATTTTTTTGTTTGTTTCTTTAGTTTTACTTTAAGTTCTGGGATGCATGTGCCTAACGCATTGCCTAGCACTATTTATTAAATATGAAATCCTTTCCCAATTTCTTGTTTTCTGTTGAAGGTCAGATGGCTGTAGATGTGCAGTCTTCTGAGATCTCTATTCTGTTCCATTGGTCTATGTGTCTGCTTTGGTACCAGCAGGAATGCCTATGATTTCTGCACATTGATTTTGTATCCTGAAACTTTCCTGAAGTTACTTATCAGCTTAAGGAGCTTTGGGGCTGAGACAATGGGGTTTTCTAGGTATAGGATCTGTCATCTGTAAACAGAGACAATTTGACTTCCTCTTTTCTTATTTGAATACAGTTTATTTCTTGTTCTTTCCTGATTTCCTTGGCCAGAGCTTCCAATACTATATTGAATAGGAGTGGTGAGAGAGGGCATTCAGGAAATAGGCATGGGCAAAGATTTTATGATGAAATTGCCAAAAGCAATTGTAACAAAAGCTAAAATTGACAAACGGGATCTAATTAAACTAAAACTTCTGCACAGCAAAAGAAACTATCATCAGAGCAAACAGACAACCTATAGAATGGAGAAAATTTTTGCAATCTATCCATTTGACAAGGGTCTAATACTCAGAAATTACAGGGAACTTAAACAAATTTACAAGAGAAAGCCAAACAGCCTCATCAAAAAGGGTGCAAAGTACATGAAAAGATACTTCTCAAAAGAAGACATTTATGCAGCCAACAAACATGAAAAAAGGCTCATCATCACTGGTAATTCGAGAAATGCAAATTAAAATGACAATGAGGGGCTGGGCATGGTGGCTTACACCTGTAATCCCAGCATTTTGGGAGGCCAAGGTGGGCAGCTCTCAAGGTCAGGAGTTTGATACCAACCTGGCTAATATGGAGAAATGCTGCCTCTACTAAAAACACAAAAATTAGCTGTGTGGTGTCTCACACCTGTACTCCCAGCTACTCAGGAGGCTGAGGCAGAAGAATTGCTTGAATCCAGGAGGCAAAGGTTGCAGTGAGCAGAGATCGTGTCACTGCCCTCCAGCCGGGTTAGCAGATCAAGAATCTCTTTCAAACAAACAAACAAACAAAAAACCCACAATGAGATACCATCTCACACCAGTTAGAATGGTGATCATTAAAACATCAGGAAAAACAGATGCCAGAAAGGCTGTAGGGAAATAGGAATACTTTTACACTGTTGGTGGGAAAGTAAATTAGTTCAACCACTGTGGAAGACAGTGGGGTGATTCCTCAATGATCTAGAACGAGAAATACCATTTGACCCAGCAATACTATTACTGAGTATATACCCAAAGAAATATAAATCATTCTACTCTAAAGACACATGCACATGTATGTTTACCTAGCACTATTCACAATAGCAAAGACTTGAAACCAACCCAAATGCCTATTAATGATAGACTGGATAAAGAAAATGTGGTACATATACACCATGAAATACTACACAGCCATTGAAAGGAAAGAGTTCATGTTCTTTGCAGGGACATGGATGTAGCTGGAAGCCATCATTCTCAGCAAACTACCACATCAACAAAAAAACAAACATCATATTTTCTCACTCATAAGTGGGAGCTAAACAGTGAGAACACATGGATACAGGGAGGGGAACATCACACACTGGGGCCTGATGGGGAGGTCAGGGGGAAAAAGGGAGGGAAAGCATCAGGACTAATAGCTAATGCAAACAGGGCTTAATATCTAGGTGATGGGTTGATAGTGCAGCAAACCACCATGGCACACATTTACCTATGTAGCAAACCTCCACATTTTGCATATGTATACTGGAACCTAAAAACAACAACAACAACAACAAAAAACATAGCAAAGACATGGAATCAAAATACATGGGCATCAACAGTGGATTGAATAAAGGAAATGTAGCACATAAACACCATGGAATACTAAATAGCCGTAAACAAAACAAAACAAAAAACAACCAAATTATGTTCTTTGCAGCAACATGGATGGAGCTGGAGGCCATTATCCTAAGTGAATTAACGCAGGAAAAAGCAAATACTGAAAGTTCTTATTTATAAGTGAGAGCTTAACATTGAATACATGTGGAAACAAAGATCGGAGTGATGGACACTGAGGACTTCTTGAAGCGGGAGGGTGGTAGGAGGATGAGGGTCAAAAAACTACCTATCAGATACTATGCTTATTACCTGTGTGACAAAATAATCTGTACATAAAAATCCCATGACACATAATTTACCAGTGTAACAAATCTGCACATGTATCCCCTGAATCTAAAATAAAAGTTAAAAAAAGAAAAGATATAACTGACAAAGCTTTAGATAGACTAAGAGAAAATAGTAGATGTAAATAATAACACTCAGCAAATAAAGAGGAGAAATTATAACTGATGCCACAGAAACACAAGGGATTATATAGAACTGTTATGAGAAATTTTATACTAATAAATTGGATAACCTAGAAAAACACGAATACATTCTTAGAAACCTACTACCTATCAACACTGAACCATGAAAATACAAAATCTGAACACATCGTTAACAAGTAAAGAGATTGAATCACTAATCAAAAATTCTATAAAAATGCAAAGCCCAGAACGAGGTGGCTTCCCTGGTGAATTCTATTAAACATTTTAAGAATTAATACTAATCTATCTCAATGTCTTTCAGAAATGAAGCGGAGGGAAGGCTTTGAAACTCATTTTGCAAAGCTAGCTTTATACTGAATTGAAAGTCAAATAAGAAAACTACAAAAAAAGAAAATTATATATCAATACACCTGATGCATAGAGTAAAAAAATCCTCAACAAAATACCAGCAAATGGAATTGAAGAACACATTAAAAGAATCATACGCAATGAACAAATGGGATTTATCCCTGGGATACAAAGATGGTTCAATATATGCACATTGATAAATGTGATATATCATATTAAGAAAATGATGAACAAAAATCATGAGATTTTCTTAATAGATGTAGAAAAGTAATTTGACAAATTTCAGTATTTCATGATTTAAAAATCTCAACAAACTAGGGATAGAAGAAAATGACCTCAGCAAAATAAAGGCCATATATAAAAGCTCACAGCTAACATACTTAATAGTGAAAAGCTGAAAGTCTTTCCTTTAAGGTCAGGAATAAAGCAAAGATGTTCACTCTAGCCACTTCTACTTAACACAGTAATGGGAATCCTAGCCAGAGCAATTAGGCAAGAGAAAGATTTATTTCCAAACCAAAAAAGAGGTAAAATGATCTCTGTTTACAAATGGTATAATACTGTATGAAAACTCTGAAGACTCCACCAACAACTGGTAAAACTTAATAAATTAAATAAAATTGCAGGCTACAAAACCAATATACATAAATCTGTTCTGTTTCTAGAAACTATCAGTGAACTATCTGAAAAAGAAATAGGTAAACAATTCCATGTGCACTCATGTCAATAAAATTGAATACCTAAAAATTAATTTAACCAAGGAGGTAAGAGATCTGTACACTAAAAACTATAAAGCATTGGTGGAAGAAATTGAAGAAGACACTAATAAATGGAAAGACACCAAATGTTCATGGACTAGATGAGTTAATATTCTTAAAATATCCGTGCTACACAAAACAATTTATTCGATGTAATTCTTATCAGAATTTCAATGTAATTTTTCACAGAAATAGGAAAACCCTAAAAACCTCAAAAGACCCCAAATATCTAAAACAATATTGAGCAAAAAGAACAAAGCTAGATACATAACACTTTCTAATTTCAAATTGTTTTACAAAGCTATAGTAATCAAACAAAAAATATACCCTGACATAAAAATCAGACATATAGACCAATGGAACAGAATCAAGAGCCTGGAAATAAATCCGTGCATAATATATTCAACTATTTTCTTGACATGGCACCAAGAAAACAAAATGGTGAAAAATAAGCCTCTTCAATAAATGGTGCTGCGAAAACTAGATATCAATATGCAAAAAAGTAAAATTAGAACCATAACTTATACCATACACAAAAATCAATTCAAAATGTGTTAAAGACTTAAATGTAAAATCTGAAACCATAAAATGCCTAGAAGAAAACACGGAAGAGAAGCTTCTTAACAGTGGCCTTGGCAATGATTTTTTAAAATCTGATACTGAAGAGACAGACAAGAAAAGTCAAAATAAACAAGTGGGATTATATGAAATTAAAAATTTCTGCACAGCAAGGGAAGCAATCAACAAAATGAAAAGCAATGTACAGAATGGAAAAAAAAAAAAAAACAAAACTAAACAATATATCCAAGAAGAATGTAGTATCCAAATATATAAGGAACTCATACAACTCATAGCACAAAAAATCCCCGCAAAACACTTGATTAAAAAATGGGTGGAAGCCAGGCACAGTGGCTTGCATGGGTAATCCCAATTACCTCGAAGTCTGAGACAGGAGAATTACTTGAGACCAGGGTTCGAAACCAGTGTGGGCATCATAGTGAGACCTCATTTCTATAAAAAGTTTTTTTAAAAATTAACTGTCCGTGGTGGCCTGTTCCTGTAGTCCTAGCTACTCAGGTGGCTGAGGAAGAAGATTCACTTGAGCCCAGGATTTCAGCGTTGCAGTAAGCTATGCTCATGCTGCTGCACATCAGTCTGGGTGACAGAGTAAGATCCTAACTCTAAAAAGCAAAATCAAAAAAAAAAAAAAAACCATATATATATATATATATATATATATATATATATAAAATACACATATATTGTATAATATAATATTCCATTGAATATTACATGGAATATTATGTGAGTCATTTCTAATGGTTTTTCTTTTCATTAAAACTTCATTTACAGACATTGCCATAATTTCCAACTTTATTTATTTATGATTGGCAAATAAAAATAGCATATATTCAAGGT